>NC_056726.1:897765750-897924301 GCF_019279795.1 Protopterus annectens | reverse complement strand
TCCGACCTCTCAAAGCCTTTCAAGACATTTGTTATGGCATAACAAACATAGAAACAACATGGAAATTACAATATAACAGGTATACCAGATTTACAATTAATGTTTTAAAAGTAACTCAAGCCACAGAATATTTAAGCAGCTGTTAACGCCATAATTCCGGCACTTGAAACATAGCCGTTCATTGGGAGGTACCACGAGGGTGATTGAACATTAAATGACCTTTCCTGGCATATTATTACAAGCAGTTATGGTCTTCAACTAGCAGAGAAGGTTATGATGTTAAGGCGCACACAGTAGAAAATAATAATAATTTGTCTTTAAGCATGTAAAAAGAAAAAACAGTTAAGAACTATTGTCAAAGGGAACAAAATCTACAACATAACAAACCATATGCAGTGTTAATGGGGGGGGGGGTTCAAATGAGGGATACCTGGTAATTAGTGCTATGATACCCCCCCTCCACAGCCCTAATGGATATGCTGTGCAATTCAGTACCCATCACATGCAGTTCTTGACTTCAGGACCCTCCATAACACAGCTACAATGGTTTAACAGTAAGCAAATTCACCTGAAAAATGTCAGGTCAATATCTGTAACATATCATGCAGAAAAGTCATTCTACCATAGGGAATGTACAATGTGAAAGGAGTACACATTACAATGGTACAGATGTGCACACACATCTATACATTGACAAATATATAGATGGATCTAGGACTATTGAACAAAAGTTTAATAGTCCGAATCCACAATCACCAAACGCACTTTAACGAAAGTGCTTTCACCGAAAAAGCTATTTCATTAAAATGTGTTAAAAAAACATTAAATTTACGTTTTGGGGAAAGCCCCTGCACTCATGGGGGCTGCCCACACACCCCCACTTTAATATTCTCACTCCGAGGTCGCACTACAGTGGGGAAAAGGGAACTTTCCCTTAACCGCACCATAGTACGACCTCCACAACAGGCATACTTAAGCGAAAGTGCTTCTTGGGGGAAAAGCAGTTTCGTGCAAGTATGCCCGGCCGAATCTGTTTCAGTGATGTTGCCATTCAGAGATCTGTACGGATTCCCTACATATATATATATATATATATATATATATATATATATATATATATATAGGTATATACACATATACACAGACAAAAGGTATTAGTAGCCATACATATATAGAAGTAGTGTGAAAGTACTGGGTGCAAAGTATATCCCTCAGCCACAAGCCCTGTAACTGGCACCTGTGAAATGTGTAGTGTGGCAACCATTCCCACAAATAAGCATACTTACATTAAACATATACTCACTCACAATTCAAAGGACATGACACCACACACAGGCATGCATACACATAAAACCTTTATTTTGCGTACTATACAATAATGTATGCAATTACTTACAGCACATATATTTTGAAATATGTAATTAGTGATGAATGCAAGGCGTACACAAAACAATAAATGCGAGCAATGTGGATATATAGCATACTATGCTGTCCAGGACAATGCCTTCGATTAGTACAACAGTAGACAAAAGATTTCCCTTTAAGATAAGCAACAATCAACAATTACAGATGTAGTTCAGCAGCCTCCAATTAAACCCTGTAGTCAAGCCCTATGGGGAAATGTATTAGTTGTGGTAATATCAATGCATCTGTCACATAACATTGCTTAACTTAACATTTCACAATCATACTGACTAACTGAACTGTGTATAACACTGTAAGCTGTATCCCACCACTGTTCCCATGGAGGAATGTATGAAAGTGTACAGTCACATACCTCAATGTGTCTTAACACTGATATCCATGACATGTTGCCACAGCCTATGTTGATAGCAGTAAATACCCCTCCGCCATAAAAGGATGTACAAGGGCAAAGAACACTGTGTACCACACACTGACCTCTGGAATGTACAAGGGCACACATATGTTGTCCAACTGTTGCCCCCTTATGTATGGACCCTGACCAACATATGTTGTTGGAGCCCACAATACGACTGGGATGATAGCAGGAATGCTTAGCAGTAAATAATGGTAGGCCATTACCTAACAACCCCTAATTGTATCACAGCAGGACAAAGCCTGCCATATATGTGGAGGACAGAGGCAGAAACACAGGGCCATATTTGCAATATTGCTGTTACACACCCTGGAAATTGCTGGTGTTACAGGATTTGTTGCAACATACCCTTTTGCAGGAATAAGACATTAGAAACACAAATGGATGCAGCCATGTACTGGTGGCACGCAACAGACAGACTGTCAGTGATATATCTAGGACAAGACCTGTGTGGTGCACAGACAAAAACCTAACAGACAATCCATTGGCCATCATGTGGATAGACCCACAGTTGAGAACTATGCAGACAGACCGCATTCCATCCTAAACTACTATGTACACACAAACAGTGTAAGAACAGCAATATACAATGCACATAACAACACTACTCACTCTGTCTGTAGGTCTAGAACCTTATACAAATGTGTAGTTGGCCTGTGTCTGCAAGCCCTGCTGTAAGAGGTATTGCTACTTGCTGTCTGTAACACTGCTGCCCACATACAGGAAGGATGTCCTCCATACTGAAAAGGTTAAGAGACAACGCCCACAAGAATCAGTATTTTATAGTACTGAGTTGCCAGGATAGTGGTTATCTGAAGTACTACACAGAAGGCTGCATGCAGTTAGCAACTGGTGCACACTGATTGGTGCAGATCCCATCATCTGATCATGTGCATCACCTACAAAGAGAGAAAGAGAGAGAGAGAGAATGTGGAATGATTTATATGTGCCATCTGTAGTTGTTCCTGTAATGATGTTCTGCTGAACAACTGCTCTGGACAATACTGTCTGTCCCTGTAGGCAGTGGGACATACCTGTCAACTGTGCAGATCAGCAATGAATGACAAAGATATAAGTCATAATATCTGTGTTTGGTATGTTAATGTGGGCAATAGCTGGTGGTGGAAGTACTGCCGTCATGACAGACACATGGGTGTCAGAGCACACCACTTGTAGGACAGTCATGTTAATGTGTAAATTAGCATGCACAAATATCATAGGTATATAGTAGACTTACCCGCAATCTGTCACCATATATACAATATATATCTACACATATATGTACACATATATCTACCTATCTATATTATATATATCTATATATATACACATATACATATATATATATATATATATATATATATATATATATATATATATATAGATATACACACACACACACACACACATATACACACACACATATATATATATATATATATATATATATATATATATATATATATATATATATGTATATATATATATATATATATATATATATATATACACACATACACACACACACACACACACACACACACACACACACACACACACACATATATCATAATTCTTCTACATATATATATATATATATATATATATATATATATACACATACACATATATATGTAAATACATGTCCCCTTTCATGATATGTGTGAGAGAACATCACACATATCAATACACAACATATATATGCAGCAGTACATGGGTGCAAAATAGACTTTGACGTGTGGTATGTAACCCATGTTGAGAACACATTGCATTTGTTTGTGAAGGTGGGATTTGTATGTTGGTGAAAGCTAGTAGGCAAACTGTGGTATGTAGGTTGGGTCTGCAGACAGAAAAGACAGCATACAGGGCTGGTATATGACACATGTAATGTGTAAACACAGTGGATGAAGAATGTTGTTTGGAATGTGTACACCATTGAGCCACCATATGGAAGCAATGGGACAAAGGTCCCCACCCATGGACAGTCACAACAGCATCTACATGGTCATAAAGGTGCTTGGGCTGTCAGCTCTGCAGGAGGAGCAGGCATGACCACCCTGTGTATGTGTACAGCAGGACTCCAGGTGATATAGCATGTCCACAAACCAAACAGGAAAAGGAAAAGCTGAAGTGCACCAGCTGTTAACACCACACACAATGTTGACACAGTTTCACTACGTACGTGAGCTTGTAAGCACATGCGGGTTTGTAACATCCGTGGTGTGCCAGTTAACTGGTGTGGTGCCACAGCTTCACCTTCCTTGCTGATTTATTTGGTTTTTGAGCATTCTGGTGCTTTTTGCAGGTGATATAGCATGCCCCCCATGTCTCTGTAGAGCTCTCTATGCACCAGACCCTGGACATGACTTTGGGTGACAGGGTTGTGTCTGTGTGTGCTCATGAGGGGGGATGGACCATCTCCTGAGGTGGTTCCACCTGAAGGTAGTGCAGGACCAGTAGATGATAATGTCCCTTGGTGGGTCCCAGATGCGATGTGGCCTGGTAACATGGCCAGATGAGGTAGGAGAGGTGGCTCTGCTGGCAACTAACCCCTACACATGCTATTGTGTCACTGTTATGGAACATATGTGGGCTGTAATAGTCCACACAATCCTGGAACATGTCCAACAGCATGCATAGATATCCCCAATAACACACAATGGCAGATGAGCAGCAATCACATAGCATGCATACCAAATGCACATATGGAACTATAGTGGCAATGTCAATGGCATGCAGGTGAAATAGTCTGTAACAGGCCAGCAAAGATTGTGTCCCCACAGGGAACATGACTACAAACACATAGCACAAAGTGTGGTACAAACACATAGTACAAAGTGTTGCACAATACAACATATGTCCCAATGGTAGGTAAGCTGTCAACATACCAATTGCATTGTGTGAATGGTTAGCTGTAGCTGATATTTATTTATTTATTTATTTAACATTTGTTGACCGGGAATGTCCCGAGGTTCAGCCTCCAGCCTGTTTTGGCCGAGGGCGGAGGAGAAAGATCTCGAGCTTGTCTTGAGGGTGGAGGAAGGAGAGTACCGAGGAGGAAGGAAACACCACACACAGAGAGAAGAACACACCTACTACACAGAAGGCACCCCAGCCGAGTGAACCGGTGAACCTCTTTTGTGTAACAGGACAACGTTAACTAACCGCGCATATGGTGGGGAGACAGAGATGTGTATTAAGAACTATACTAACCCTGATGCATGAGTTGCTCAGACCTGTTTCCATCTTTATGTCTTCCAGGGAAGATGGCTCATGCAAGATTACCAGCGTTCAGTGCTGCAGAAACTGAGGTAATCATGACACAACTGATAGAGCACTATCCTCTACTTTTCAGCAGGACAGCTCATGATCAGCAGGACATGACCATCCTGTGGAATGATCTATTCCAGAGGGTCAATGATGTCAGCCTGCAGAACCACAGTTATAAGCAGGTCCAGCATCATTGCACTGACCTGCTTCACCATGAACATCAGCGTGCAGTTGCCATATGGGGGAACCACCTCAAAACGGGGGAGATGCCATCCATCCACCCCTTACTCATGTGGAGTAGCTTCTCAGCAGCCTTGTGGCACCTGCCCTCCCTCAGAACCAACAACTGGTAAGGAGCATTGTGGAGGTGGGTATCACCAACACACTGGCTGATGAGCGTGCAGGTAAGGCCCCAGGGCACATCATTAGACCACTCTTATGTATGCATCCACATCTGTACAGGTAGATCATGCATATCTGAGATGTCATATCCATAGTCTGTTGCTGTGTAGTAGTAATAAACAGCTGTGAATAAGCTGTGGTATTGTAGACTTCTACTGTTGATGTACCGTAATGCTGCACTCACCCTTTATAAATGCCACAGCTGTGGCCACTGACATCAACTCTCTCACACTCTTATGTAAGTCCCTCCAGGATACCACCAATGCAGCAGCCTGTAGCCGGTGAGTATGGATCATGCTCATGCTTGCAAATACACCGGGCATGTAATAGCTATGAGATATTCCAAGCACACATCTAACACACCTACCCATACTGCATGCTGTATATGTTCAAATTTTGTTGTTGTGAAATGCACTGCATCACAGTGGAGACCATGATGAGGTATTGGAAGGGTACATCAGACACATGCAAGATAACTAACATCCTGTCATTGTGAAATGTGTCCATAGGGATGAGAAGAATTGTGAGACACATGGCCTGGGACACTGCAAACTGTCACATGTGTAGACCATAGTTGTCAAGCTTCTGCAATAAAGCTGGAGGTGGGGAGGGTGTGTCATCATGACACAGCAGTGCACTGCAGCAGGGATCCTTCATATGCTAAGAATGGCTGTATCTGCACACAATCAGGTTCAGCAACTGTGGCAGACGTAACTCTGACTCCACAGCAAGAGTGACAGCAGTGTGTGAACTCCAAAGGATGTGCACATGAGTAGACCTTGCAACCATTCGGAGTTGTGGGACATGGGTAGGGCACCCCCCATAGCCATGGTAAGGTCTGGCGGTTGCCAATGCAATTGCCTTGTATTGGTCATACATGCACTGCTGATACTGTGATCTGTAAACCAAACATCAGGAATTCACAAATTATATCTGTTCACATATCATCCCAGGTATGAGTCACTCAAACACATAGGGGCTGTGAGCATTGGAGTTGACATAAGTGACACAGTACTACACATGCAGCAATGGTTTGTACACCTGTGATGTATGGTGCACAGTACAAGGTAGAGTGCAGAACAAGTCCACAGTAACACTTTGTACATGGGTGTAGTGTTATCAAGAGGAAGAGCCATCACCTGCCAACACAGTGCATGCATCACACACATGTATACTGGCGCTGGCATGAAGTCACTATAGTTGCACTACATACTGTTGAGTACCATATGCAATGCATGCTGACAGAAGGGCAATGAGAGGACTGTGTGTACAAAAGTTGTGCAACCTCACATGTAGGTGTGCATGTGTGGGGGGTGTTGATTGTTAAGTGCAATCTGGTGGAGTGGAGTGTGGTCGATGCATGTCAGATGTGTGTGTACATGTGTATCTGTTTGTGTGGGTGTCCATGTATGTACAGGTGATTGTGGGGTTGATCACATGACAGTACTTCTCCTTGGGATTGTGCCATACATGGACATGGAGTGACACATGAGACACCAGGACAACTTGTCTGATATGTGGACACAGGACAGCTGATAGCATAATAAGGTCTGTAGCATGGAACATGCATTGGGAGGGAAAGTACACATCAGGTTTACAAATCATATTGCCATCAGCAGATAGATAATTGACTACCCACGTATGCAGCACTACTAATGCAATGGGGAATTACCAGAGCATACCAGTGAGTGTATCCAGCTATTACTGTTGTCCACGTGATAGTTTATTGTGCAGCAAATGTGGCATGGACTGAACAAGACTGTAGTATGAGACTTCAGTGTGTGAAATATGTAGTGAATGTAGTAGCCCCAACCATATAGGGGCCATGTATGCCATGACTGGACATACACAGGGTTAACACTGGATGAAAGCAGTGAGGCCATGTACAACCAACTCCACTCAAGTCAGGGAGGTGATGGAGTAACAGGTCATGTGTTGTGATCACATGTGTAGGCATGGAGAGGAATGATATGTTAATGGGTAGTATTAATGAGTGTATGTTAGCAGGTGTCATGCAGGATGGGAAACATATGTAACTGAATGTGGGACTGTCTGTAAACCCAGGGACAGGGAGGTAGTAAGGTGGACTGTCAGTGTGTGTGTGTGTGTGTGTGTGTGTGTGTGTGTGTGTGTGTGTGTGTGTGTGTGTGTGTGTGTAAATGAGTGTACTGTTATGCAATGCTGTACATGTCTTAAAGTGTGTGTTTGTTTCCCCCACAGGTGGCGAGGTGGATCAGGTTCCTTCCTGAGGTTGGTGTCCGTACAGACACTGATGATGATGATGATACTGTTGAGGCAAAGGTGGTGTTGTCAGACGCTGACACTGTGCCATCATTTGTCATCACCCTCCTAGCCACCCCAAGCCTGCACACACCCCATCACATGTGGCCATAGCAGAGGGATAGTTGGCGGTCAGTGCCAGTGACCAGAAGAGTGTGGTTTCCATGCCAACTGTGTCAGGTCACAGTCGGCATAGCTGGATGTCCAACAGGGCACCATGTAGGCCAATGTGCCATGGTGCTCGTGGGAGGGCCACTGGTCATCATGCCCATGGCAGATGTGCCACAACTGGTACCACCAGGAGCATGTTTCAGGCTGTCATGGAGGCACAGGTACGTATGGAAATGCACACCAGACTAGGCCTGAGGCTGCAGAGGGCTACTTTCTTATCTGTAAGTGACAACATCTGTGAACCTGCTGCTGCCCTCCGTGAACAGAACGAGATCATGGATAGATGGTGGGGTGAGATGGTGGGCCTCCTCGACCGTGGTATGTCCATGCTTGAAAACATGGTGGGAGTGGTGCGATGGCTGTGTGGATGTAGGCCAGAAACACCAGCAACTGGCGGTCGACATGGACATGCTAGGATGCCAAGCCGCTCCTGTAGCGGCAGTACCAGCCCCAGCACATCACTGGGGGTGCTTTCCACACCACAGCAGGCCTTGTGCATGTGGCCCTGGCCAGTCCCAGATGGGACATGGTTCCAGCGGACATCTGTCATCATCAGGGGAAGAGCAGCACATCAAGGTCTGTACCTGCATGTGCCCATGGAACCCCTGGCAGGCACAGTCAGCATGTCCATGGCCAGAGACCGTGAACTGTACACCCTGCCAAGTATGGTCTGCTGCTGTCCAAAAATACCTGTATAAGGCAGCCACATGGCAGAACTGTGTGCATGCATTATGCATACCTGCACACTATGCAAACATACCTAGGGCAACCCCATACCAACACATACCACATCACCACACCCCGATCAAAGAATTAAACACCTCACCCACACACACATGGTATTAAATGTATGGACCACCCTTGGCCTCTGACAAACCAGCAACACACCCTGTGCATATGGTGATACATGTGCCACATCCCTGTCATGCATAACATTGATGTCAGGACAGGCTAATATGGTTCTGATGCACATGGTGACTGTAACAGAGTGCTGCAATGTACTGCAGTGTAAGATGTTGTCAGGGATAATGTGTAATGCATACATGTCAGGTAGTGTAGCCATCCAGCTATGATGTATTTCAGCTGCTAGTAACACTGATTGATTGTGATCTCCATAATATTATCCATTTGTGTTGTAGGTGTACATGTGTCAGCAGGAGGATGGTCTGCAGTCATATTCCACAGGGGTTATGGCACTGTGGTGACACCATGGTCATGACATATCTAGTGTACATTTGCACACATGTCACAGGTTTGTATACAGTTATTGCCTGTTCCACATTGACAGGTGACCTGCTGGGACATGTATAATCTGAAACCTTATGTCAACCCATCCACATACATGCACATCCTTACTTGGCAACACTGTAACTAGACCCCTACCTAGGTATGTAGTGATACTGAACTGTGTGGCTTTCATTGCACACACACCACACAATGTTTAGGGTGAGGTGTGTACCAGGTTACATGCAGAACATCCACAGACATGTACAATATGGTAATGGAGGATTTAATGGTTGTATATGGAGAATACATAGTGTGCCATGCCATCGTATAAATATTGACAGATACATAACAGGCAGACGCACATCTTAGAGACCTGGGCTTAATGGTGCTAACTAGTCCATGTATCCAATGTGGTACAGGTAGGCTGCACACAGCACATGTGTAACTGGGCTGTAGTGTGGCATCAGTTACCTGTATGGTCGATGGTAACAGTGGTAACCAGAAAGTGGTATGTGGGACATATACTGGGTGTACCATGATGTAATGACAGTGTACACAGCACCCACATCCCCCAATGGATATTGTACACACTGGAGCCCATTATGATACTCTGACATACCCACTATCACACATTGCCCATGACAGCAATACAACCCATTGTATATCACAACAGTGGTACTGCAGGGATATGCATCTAATGCACATGCCACAGGCATAGTAGGGTATTGCATTGTGATGCCTCACCTATGGGCAGTGACAACATTATCTGTATTACTGTGTGGCAATGTGTAGTGTAATAGGAGTATGTGGCCTCAGAATGGTATACCCTACAGATATGCAGACATGCACACATACATACACTTGATAGACCTCAATGGGTTTTCCATGCCTATCAACCCATTTGTACAATACTGTTGTGCTGGTACTGCAAGGCACATGTAGCTGTTAGGGAGAGGAATGTAACAGGGTACAGGTAATGTTCAATACAGCAGCGGCCACATCTGACTATGGCAATGGGAGTTGAGGAGGTTGTGAAGGCCATCATGGAATTCCCAACTACAGGTGTACTAACACACAAACACTGCTATCCTCAGTAATGCACACGTACACGTGTCAGTACTGTGGTGCATTGCTGCAGGTGATCATAGCTGTCTACCTGACTATTGTCCATGGAGAAATTGGATGTGTAGGGGGTGTGTGTACATTGGTATCATGCCACCTGCCATGTGCCAGCAGGCAATCTAGTGACAGACACCACATTAGTGACCGTCAGGGTGAGAGTGACATGCATCAGCCAATTCTCTGGGTGCCTTTTTTATATGGCCACTGAGGTGATCCAGTTGACATGTACGCAACATGCATTACAACACATGGTTAGTATATGTGATGGAGACCTGTACCCAAGCATGTTCAGTTGACTGTGGTAGTGTAGCGTAGGTACCCGTGGCATGTGGCCCATACAGGGTGTTGTCTCCTATATGTGACAGGTAGTACACAGCTGGTCAGACATGTCAGTGTCAATCAAGTATAAGTTGTCTGTACATATCCCAGATGGATACCTGTCATTTGCACATCTGTAGAGGGACTGACAGACACCAGTTTGGCTAGTAGCTATGCAGTAGGATATATGTGTCAACAGATGGATGTTTGACAACAATATGTATGCCATTACTACATGTTGTTAGACCTCACTAACATGTGCTGTACAGATGGCACTCTACAGTTACATTCCACATGTCTGATTATTATCCAATAGGGGATATATACTGTGATGCAGCCCACACACCAGGAACATGACAGTGAGGCCTCAAATTGCATCTATGCCTGCAGGTGTGCTTGTTGTTAATTGTAATGTTAGCACTGTACCCTTGCATGGGACAGCACTGTCATCAGTAGTAATGCCATGTTACACTACATGCCAGTGTGACAGCACATACCCTGGGTTGCTACCACTCCATGTAACACATTCACATGGATAACAGTGCTGTGCAGGTCTCATATACTTGTGTGTCTCAGAAATGACACTCAAAACCCTTTGCTACTGTAATGATAGCACATAGATGCATGTACTGTACATGGCAGTACATACACTTATTACAGATGTAATTTCCCAGGGTTTGACATAGCTTGGTAGGTTACACAGACATAACCTCTGTGTAGACGATATGCCACAGAGTATAGCTGGAGGTTTTCTAGATGGTCAGCATAGGCCATCTGCTTTAGGCCTGTGATTATTATAGTGAGGTGTTTCCACTGCCTTCCCAGCTGTCAAAGATGTCTTGTGAGTTACATACCAAATAAGGCATTGTACTCTATACTGGGTTAATGAAGGATAAGTACAGTGGGACAATTGCCTCCTTTTTTCTGGATGTAAAGCCCTCAGTGATGAGGTGTGCCACATAGAAGGATTTCCTTACTGTTGGGGCAATGTGGATAATGAAGGTGAGACCACTGTCCACCTGTGTCCCTATGTCTGTCAGCACACTTTCAGTGTTTAGTGTACTGCCACCTATGTGGTAATTCATGGGTACATGGTATTTCCAAAGGGGATAACTATACATTACTTGGCATTAAGCTTGAGCCCATGGCTCTGGCACCAAGCATCTGTTTCTGTAAGGCCATGTTGTAGAATGTCCACATCATTTGAGGATGCAATAATGGCTCCCAGTTTGCAGTCATCTGTGAACATTTTTAGCCAGAGTTCCATAGTGTTGACCTGTACTTCAGGGAAGTAGATGCCAAACAAGAGCTGACCCAGGACTGAACCCTGAGGTACTCCACTTGTCACTTGTCTGGAGCTGGGATTGGACTTGGCTACTTTTACAGTCTGGGTTCCATCAGTAAGTCAGTGGGCAACCCATCGAGTGATGCAGGTGTTTATGGCCAGCTTCATAAGTTTAACTATATCTCCAGAGTGGGGGATGGTGTTGAGGGCCTTGGCTGAGTCCAGATAGGCTGTGTGGACCACCTTATCCTCTTCCACAGCTCTGTAGACTGATTCAAAGTAGTCAATCAGGTTCAGGAGACAAGATCGGCCCTTCATGAGCCCAACCTGGGTGGGGTCCAGTGTTTGCTGGTTGCCAATGTCTTTGTTTATAAGTTGCATGATAATGCATTCCATGCCCTTGCAGATCAGGCTCATCAGACTGATGGGACGGTAGTTCCTGGGATCCAAGGTGGATTCCCCCTTGTGGAATGTGATAACTGTAGCTGTGTGCCACTCAGTGGGATTGAAGCCTGAGGTGAGGCTATGATTAAACATGGTACTTAGGTGAGGTGCAGGTTTATTTTGTAGTTCATGTAGTACACAGCCCAGCATGTCATCTGGTCCCATGGATGCTGTACTCCTAGCTGTGGATAGTGCGGCTTCCACCTGTGTGGCCATGATTACTGGAATTTGTCAATCTTTTTGTACTGAGATGGGCCCTTTAGGGGGAGAGAGGAGGGTGAATGTGGCGCTAAATCGATCTGCCCAGATATTGGCAAACTTCTTGGAATCATTATATTTAATGCCATTCTGTTGTAGCTCAGAGCATTTCTGAGCATTGCTGTTTAGATCCTGGACATAACTATAGAATTCCTTGTGGTTGTCTTTGGAATCTTTGGCAATTATATTTATGTAGCAAGCTTTGGCAGATTTTGAGGGATATCAGCTTCTTACTGAGGCTGGTAAGGGAGTAGTTTGCATTTTGGAATTATCCTTTTTTTTTTTCAACAGTTTCATCCTTCTGTTGTATAGTTTGTTTATGGCAGTGGAGCACCAAACTGGCTTCATTTTGGAGGACAGCATCTTGGTTCTATTTGGGATGGCACAATTCATGCACAAGTGGATGTGCTCATACAGTGCCTTAGTGTAGGATTCACCAGTTGCACTTTAAGCTCCCATCTCCATGGGTGTCATGAAGTTTGTCACTTCTGAGTTGAGTAGCATGGCGTTGGCTTTGCAGAGGGTTTTTATGGAGGTTTCCTTACTGGTGGGTGGGGGTGGGATGCGGATGTCAACGGTGATTACCTTATGGTCAGACCTGACCAATGAGGGGGTGACCACTGGTGTGGAGCATCTGTCTCCCATGTTGGTAATGACCAGGTCTGGGATATTGGAGACCGTGGTTGGACAATGGATTAGTTAATACAAGGGGTTGGAATGTATGAATTCCAGGAACCGTTGGTAAAAGGTGTTGGTACCAGAGTAGTTTTCCCAGTTAATAGCAGGGTAGTTGAAATCACCCAGTAGTATGGTGTTTGGTTGTATCTTAATATTGTCCAGTATGTTTATAATGGTGTACCGAGAATCTTGGGGCATGGTGAGGGATCTGTAGCAAGCTACAATTTGGAATCCAGTCTTACCTACTGTTAGTTGCATCTGGAGATTCTCAGATGCATTGTGTTGGGAACTAGGCTGGAGGTGTGAATAACCTTGGTGAATATAGACACTCCTCCACTTGTAGTGTTGTGCTCTGGGTTTGTTGCCCGAAATGTGCAATAAGAGTTGTAGCCAGGTATTACAGGTGTGCTCTCTGGAGCATTGAACCAGGTCCCAGTTACTGCACAGATATTGATGTTCCCCATTTGTAGGTGTGCCTCAAAAGAGCACCTTTTTAGGTTTAGACTTCTAGCGCTGAGTCACATTACCTTCAGTTTTGCATGCTTGTATCTATTATGGTGGTGGTTTTGTCCTTTGAACCTTGCCTAGATAAGGCACTATGGGGGTGCCAAGAGCTGCAGTCAGTAATTTGAATCCCAGGGGCAACAGGTGCAGACCATCTCTGGCAAAGCATCATGGTTTGTAAATCATGTCATCCCAGGCAGACAGATACTGGATCCCCTTTGAATGACATCAGATGCTTAACCACTTGTTGAAGTCATTGCTGTGTATATGTATATGTGTGCATTTATATGTATATATATGTACATATATATCTCCATATATGTATGTGGATATGTATATGTCCAGATATGTATGTGGATATGTATATGTGTATATATCTATATAGATATATGGATATATGTGTACACATATATGTGTACCATATGTCCAGAACATGGAGTGGAGTCCTACCTCAGCACCAACAGTCCCAACCCCATAGTGCAAGGGGATGTCATGGATGTATTGCAGGTATATATGTAGACTGTTGCTACTGTCATAGGGGTGTCTTAACAGACATGTTGGGTGTGGGAGGTCACATCTGCTGTAGACATGTGCACCATTGCCTATGGACAGACATCCTAAGGGCATCATAGTACAGTACAACTGCTAGCACAGTAATGATCCTGTGGATTACATCAGGGATATGACCAATATATGTGGACAGTCTGGCACTCTGTGGTCAGTCCAGAAGTGTACACATGTCCCCTTCATATAATACATGTGGACCATGCCTCCCAATGTGGATGTTACTAGCCATGTACATGGGTATATCACGACAATACTGGAGTACATATGCCCACACAGTGTATGCACACATACACGCCAGTCTGTCCAGTCACATAATACCTGGTGGTGCTGAGTTCAAATGGCCACATACTACCCACTAGATATTGACATACATGACTATTAAGAGAGGCCCGGCACCATTACATCTGGCAAGTATCTGCACATGACATCTCACTGGGTAAGTACATTAAGCTGCTAGGCATGTAACAATGCACTGTGCAGGCTACAGGCAGACTGTCTCAACACTGCCCTACATCTACTATGGGGGAATGCACATGTACCTGCATATATAGCAGGCTGTACAAGTATGTCACAGCACAGGGTAAGATAAACCTGTGTGAAAGTGCATAACCACAACCAATGAGAACATAGCCACAGCCCCTTATGGCAAGCTAGCATAATATTACAGTATACGGACTATCTGCTCAACACCATCCTCATACGTGCCTACATATACTGGACCACTACACAGTTTGGTCTGATGGCTGACTGTGGTGTGAGACGTGTGTGTATGGCTCTCCAAACATATAAGTCAATATGGTAACATACAGTGGAGCAGCATGTAACATCAGATAGGACGGGACATAGGACGATGACAACTACCACTGTCTGTACACAGGCCAAGGTACATATTAACAATAAACACGCTGTCAACATTCACCATAAGTACACAGACTTCAGTACTGTACAAACAACCACAGTATGTTCAGGTTATGTCATCAAATATAACCCCTACTGTACATAACACGTGTAGCACTCTGATATCTCAATGGTTTGTTATCAGATATGATTACACTAATTATGGTGTACAGCACATATGCACCTCTTCATGCACAATATATGTACAAAGGTTGACAGAGTTGTGGCTGGAAGCACATACACAGGGCCAATACTGACATGTTGCTGTGATAACCTCTTACATTTACTGTTGTAACAGGGTTTGTTGCAACATATGTCCTATGAGGGATACGTAGTCAGTAACTGTCACAGCTTTCACCATCTACAGACTGCAATCCTCACACTACCTTCTGCAGTCCACAGATAGATGCTTCATGGGTAACACATGAAACCAAAGGCACAACACACTGCACAGTCTGCAGATGACCCTGCAGATGGGGATTCCTCATAAACATACAACTGACATGGCAGGTATTGAGACATGTAGGACAGCCACATCCACATACACACTGTTAAACCAACATTACTCTAAATGCAGTATAGCAGCACTTACAGTCTGTAGTCAGGTCAGGCATATCCCCCTCCTGTGTGTTGCCCTGTTTCCACAGTGTATGTTGTTAGAGGTGAATCCCCAATCCATCTGAGATGCTGTTTGCCAAACAGATCTAGTTCCTGCTCACAGTGAATGAAAAGGGCCAACACCAACATAATGTTCCTAGATACTGGAGTGTGTTTCCATGCAATTGACTATGGGAATGTTACCACAGCTGTTCCACATGCAATCAGCTAGGGGAGGGCTGCAATTTGTGCAGAGGCCATCAGCTGTTCATGAGCATCACTTAAAATACACATGCTACTGCCTAAGCAAAGCAGGTGTATGTCTACACATCCACCAGAGAGGGAGTGGGAGAGGCAGACAGAGGCAAAGACAAATCAGGGAGTGGTGAGAGAGTAAAACCTAAGCATGTTTGTGTCACACACCTACCAACTCAGGGTATCAAACCCCTGATAACTATGTTGTGCTATCACAGTTCTATGCAGTTATTGGATGTGCCACATGGGTTACCTGCTGTGGAGCCCTCTGCACATATATGTGATGGTGAACGACATCTGCAACAGGGATATGGTAGCTATATGGTAGGTGACGTACACATGCCTGTCCGCATGAACAGGTGCCAGCGTCAACACAGCCGCACTCTCACAGGGACACACACACATCAACACACTTGGCAGGGCCAGGATTACAACTCATCGGTGGTGGGATTGCCACAACACATCACTGTGCAGGTATCACATGCACCACATGGGTCATATGGAGGTTGTATAGGCAAAAGGTATGTGGAGGTGTCTGACATCAGACAGCATTCTTCAGTATTTCAATGGGGGCTGTAGTAAGTGTGGATGTGAACATGCGCACCATACAACACACACACACACACACACACACACACACACACACACACACACACACACACACACAAACACACATGGTGCCAGTACTGACATGCATGGGTGCATGCCTGCATGGGTGTGTGGTGGTCAACTGTGCCAGACAGCTATACAAGGATAGGCAATGTGTATACCTTGACATCAGGCCACATGACAATGGTCTGCATTGTGGCTCAGGGCTTTAGTTTCTGCATTTGCCCACACAGGTGGGTATTGTATCCCCCATCCAGTCACCTGGGTGACTATTGTGTGTGACCAATGCTGTGCATCGCTTGCAATGTATGTGTTCCTTAGTCCATGACATGAATGGTGTCTGGGATGTGCACACCTCCCACATACATGTACAGTGACATGTGGAACTATACCTGGGGTGTCTGGTTCATGTTGTGAACACAGATTATCATCAGATGTGCCAGTCTTGCCCACCTGTGGCAGGAACTGGTAGTGGGCAGCAGGTTTACCCTGCACCTATATTAATAGCATGCTAATGGCATTCCCTAGTCTAAGTGGCATCTGTCCATGCAGGGCATGTTATCAGGCATGGTATGTCCTTTGTGGGTCACATGTGATGGCACCACAGATGCTGCAGGTGTCCATTGGGGAACATTGGGGAGGTGCACTGTCTGCATGTACATGCATATTGGACAGATGGACAGGGTGTCATGCCCTGTGTAGCCCACTGCTATCACTCCATAGTTACTATTAGTGGCCAATATGCAGTGTACTACCCACATATTGGTTGTTACCTAGGCATGTGTGTGTGTGTGTGTGTGTGTGTGTGTGTGTGTGTGTGTGTGTGTGTGTGTGTGTGTGTGTGTGTGTGTGTGTGTGTGTGTGTATGAGACATGGGTTGAGAGTGTGCTCTGGGTAATACTGGGGTTGCTAACTGTGATTGCCTGGCTTTTATGTCACATGTATGGATATGGCTTTGCATCAGAGGCTCTCAGCTATTTCACATCTGTTATCCCTGTACAGTGGACATTGTGATATATAGTAGGGCCACATATAAGAAATATGCAAAACCCACTCTACATTGGCCACAGGTGTCACACACTCACAACCACCTCCACACAGGATAAGAGTTACAAACACACACACACACACACACACACACACACACACACACACATGCAAATACACACACACACGCCTGTCATGTATGGGAATAGAACACCTACCTAACTAGTTTATTACACTACAACACTATGCACCATGGAGATTATTGGAGTACACTTTTCCCAAACATGTTTATCACATTGGATGACATCAGCAGGATTGCCAAAATAGGACATTCAAATTGTAGTGAGCATGACTAGCCTAAAATGCATTGCTCCCTACACAGGGGCACACACACAAAACATCCACAACTGACATGTGTGGGTATAGAACACCTAGCAGATTTTTATATCATACTACAGCACAGAGCGGCTATAGGACATACCACAGGGATTACTGGAAAACTCCTTCCCCAAAGATGTATTTCATAATGAATGACATCAGCAGGATTGCCAAAGTAGGGCATTTGAAATGTACTGAATGTGACTAGCCTAAAATGTATTGCTACCTACTCAGACAGTGACACACACACAAAACATCCACAACTGACATGTGTGGGTATGGAACCCCTAACAGAGGTCTATATCACACTGTAGTATGGAGCTGTTATAGGGTGCACCACAGGTATTACTGGAAAGTTCCTTCCCCAAAGTGTATTTCACAATGAATGACATCAGCAGAATTGCCAAAGTATGCCATTTGAAATGTACTGTGTGTAACTAGCCTAATACGCATTGCTCCCTACACAGACAGTCACACACACACTAAACATCCACAACTGACGTGTGTTGGTATAGAACCCCTAACAGAGGTCTATATCACACTACAGCATGGAGCTGTTACAGGACACACCATGGGGATTTCTGAAACACTCGTTCCTCAAAGGTGTATTTCACAATAAATGACATCAGCAGGATTGCCAAAATAGGCCATTTGAAATGTACTGAGTGTGACTAGCCTATAATACATTGCTCCATACACAGACATTGTAACACACACAAAACATCCAGAACCACCAGGGGTTGGGGTTGGAACCCTACCACAGTTCTAAATCACACAACAGTAGTATGCAGTTATGGCACACACTATGGAGATTACTGGGCTACAACCTTCCCAGAGGTGTATTTCTAGGTGGGTGACATCAGCAGCCTTGCCAAAATTGAGCATAAGAAGGGAGTGTGAGTACCCTAAAAAGCATTGCTCTCTACACAGACAGAGTCAGACAGACACACGCACAAATTTGCATGTCTGGGATTAGAACACCTCCCTAACTATTTTATCACACTATAGCAATACACAGTTACAGGATATGCTATGGTGATTCCTGGGCTGCAACCTTCCCAGAGGTGTATTTCTAGGTGGATGACATCAGCAGCCTTGCCAAAGTTGAGTATATGACTTGTAGGCAGTGTGAGTACCCTAAAAAGCATTGCATTCTACACAGACAGACTTGCCATGTCTGGGATTAGAGCACCTATCTCACTACTTTATCACACTGCAGCAATACGCAGTTATAGGACATGCTACATTAATTACTGGGCTACAATTTTCCCAGAGGTGTATTTCTAGGTGGATGACATCAGCAGCCTTGCCAAAGTTGAGTATTTGAGTTGTTGGGTGTGTGCCTACCCTAAAAAGCATTACTCTCTACACAATCAGACAGACACACACACAAACAGTTGCCAAGTCTGGGATTAGAACTTCTACCTAACTAGCTTATCACACTACAGCAGTACACAGTTATGGGACACACCATGGAGATGATTGGGCTACAACGCTTCCAAAGGTGTATTTCACATTAGATGTCCTCAGCAGGCTTGTCATAGTAAGGCTATGGGGAGGGCAGTGTGTGTGCATGGGTCATAACCCATTCATCTAGGGGTTTACACACCACATGCGGGCACGCACAGGGTCATATTTCACAGGTACTAGTATACAGCTGCTAGATGACTACTTCCTTGTACAGTCATGTTGCGCAGCTGGCACGTGTACCACATAGTCTGTAATGCTTACAGATACTGGTGGCTAGTATCTGCAGTGAGTGACATATGCACCTCATGTGTTTGGGGCCCTTTGGCTGTGTGCTGGGTGGGACAGACCTGGATGGCTCCTTGTCACAGTCACCCTCTTCCACACATCTATGTCTGTCTACCTTTGGTGTATTATAGTGTGTTGTCCTTACATATATGTCTGTATTCCTATCCACTGTGTGTGCAAGGCATGAGTGATGCATACTGACGAGTGTCTGCACTAACAACTGCGACTGCCAGATATGTCTGGTCCACTGGTGTTTGCAGACATGGCCTTTATGTGTTTAAGTGTGTGAGCATGCCCAGTATGACCTTTCAGTATGTTGCTGACTGACATTGCCTTCATTTCTCTAAGTGTGTGAGCATGCCCAGTATGGCCGTCTGTACTGCATGTGTGGATCAAGTCCAGATAGTTTGTACTGCAGTGCTGACCTTTGTGTTGTACACCAACAGGTAGCATGCTGTCTCTACAGGGTATTCATCAATCATTTGGCATTGACTGTTACTACATTTCTGCATAGCATGGGCGGGGGCACACCTGACTGTTTCTACATTTCTACACAGGTTTTTTGTGGGGGGGGGCACACCTGACTGTTACTATATTGCTATGTAGGATGGTGGGGAACACCTGACTATTTCTACATTTCTAGACAGGATTGGGGGCTCACCTGACTGTTACTATATTTCTACGTAGGATGGGGGGGCACATCTGACACTTTGCTGGAGGAGATCCCTGTCCACCCTATAGCACTCCACTATCTCCAGCTCATGTAGCCCTTGGTAGGTTACCCTGGGTCTATACACTCTTCTCCCTCTCCTCACTGTGGGTTGCTCAGCAGCATTCACATCCTCACCACCCTCAGCTTCTTCCACAAGTTATATGATAGCTATTGCAGCCCCTAACATTTTGCTGTTCTGAGTGTTAAAAGTTCCCCGCTTGTTTACACTGGTGTTGTAGAGTGTGGGAAAAATCAGAGGGAAAGTGTTTGCTTAGTTTATAGTAGTGCTCTGGGGCTGGGCTGGTCTGCTGCCTGTGTAGTTGACTGATTCTGATACATTTCACCTGCCAGCTAAGCTAGTTCTCCTTGATTACCTTCCTACTGCTGTTTTCCCTTCCCATTGCCTTCCTGTTTAAGCCCGTGTGCGTGCCATGCAAATGGAGTGCTCAAATTTGCACACTGCTGCTATTTCCAGGTTTAACCTCTTTTTAACCTCTTTTTTCTTCCTGTAAAGCCTGGTGCATGGCACACACACCCGCTTAGGCTTTGTGAAGAGTGCTAAGCAGGTTTAGACACACCCCCTAGCTTAGTTATGCTAAGCTAGGAGCAAACCCGAGCCACAGGGCTCCAATATGCTCACAGTATGCCTGACACCCGCCCCCATGATGTCACCTAACTCCTAGGCTTGCACTAAGCTATTCCTACTCTTACACTGATGGGACCTGACTCATGCTGGGGAAAACTGGGATTCACTATCCTTACCCTCATTTGCATAGGATTGCCGGCTAATGCACAGTTACATGTCTCACACTGAGCTTCCCCCCTTAGCAACCTCTACTCACTGGCCAGGTTGTCTTCTGCCTGCCATTGACTTACATGGCAAAATACTGATTTTAGTTAGAATGCTTATTTTAGGTTTATTTCATTATCCCCCCGATCCCGTTTGCACACTGCTGCCCTACGCTTAAACGTCTGAGATCGGCTAAAAAAAAATAAAAGTTGATTTTTTTTATTTTTTAAACTGTTTGCAATGCCAGTGGCCTTATACTTGACCACTGGCATGCTTACTACATAATATGCAGCCTTTATTTGGAGGTGTCATAGCTCTGTTTTGGATTTTGCAGAAATAATGTACTCGGTTACTAACCGAGTACATTTCTGCAGATTGCACTAGTCTTGCACGGACTGTTGCAAGCTTCCTGGATTGCAAAATCACTTCATTTGCATGGATTTCACCTGCAAATGGGGTGATTTGCATACCAGGGTTCAGTCCGTGTAAGATTAGTGCAGGACCGCTTGTGCACGCCCCTGCAGGCTGTTCCTGGATTGCACGGCAGACATATTGCCTGCTTGAGCTCCTGCACTAATCTTGCACTCTGTGCAAGCTTTTGAGAATCTGGGGGATTATGTTTTTTTGAGATAGACGGTACTACACAGAGAAACAGAGAGAACATGCAAACTCCAAACAGGCATTGGCCAGAGATAAGAATTGAACCTTGCACCTTGTGAATTGGAGCGGAGGACCTTAAGCATTATGGCAACTAATCTCCATAAATCAGGAAATCATATGTGACAAAATGAAAAAGATTTTCCACTTGGTGTCACAGCAATGACACTAACCCTACTGAAGCAGGCAGCAGCTCAGTCTTGCAGTACCTGTAAGGCCTTTTCGGATTAGGACTTTCCTATTCTGGCATTGAGATATTCTCATCTGCAATATTGTCTTGCCTGCATAATGCTCCACCTATCTTCTCACACTTCCACATGAAACTTTTCCTAAAAGGGATGATTCACTTGCAACCGCCCAGAAGGGACCCTGTTCCTGCATGGGATTTAAATTGTGTGTTAGAAAAACTAATCTTGCCCCCCCTTTGAACCTTCTGTCACTGCTTCAATAAAGATGCTCATCTGGAAGGCTACCTTCCTTATATCAGTTAAATCGACTAGGAGAGTTTCTAAGCTACAGGTCTTCATGTGTAAAGAACCTTTTACTGTCTTCCACAGGGACAGGATCACCCTCAGAACAAATCCATCATTTATGACTAAGATGGAATCAGAACTTACTTTAAACCAGGCTGTCCACCTACCAGTCTTCTACCCAAATCCACAGATGAAGTCCTCCAATCCCTGGATGTGCACAGGCAGATCAGGTACTATCTAGACAGGACAAAAGCACAACAGTTGCTGGTGGCTTTTGCATAGAGTAAACAGGTCAAGTCTATCTCTAAACAAACCACATCAAAATGAATACCTAACTGTATTAACTTATGTTAAAGTAAACTCCACCAATCATGGGGCAACTACCACTTTTTCCTCAAAGGAGGTGCCACCCAGGCCTTCCTAGATGCAGGCACATGGAAGTCAGTGCACACTTTTACAAAACACTCTAGGCAATGTCTCCGTGGCTAGAGCAGGTTTTGTCTGCCATCCTGCAAAATCTTATTTCCTAAGGTAATACAGATGACCCAACACCCAATATTTAGTTTCAGGAGTCCTCTCAAGAATCTGTAATGCAACATTGACTAAGAAGAACATAGTACAGTTGTGACCCACTTGCCAGGATTTTGTATGTTCGAGTAGATCAGTGTTGCAGTACATACTCCTACCCTCCAGTCACTTGTTCTGATGACCATCTGTCTCCCCCTTTTTTGGTACAGGGACTAGAGGAGTTTTTCTTCAGAAAGTCCTCTCTCTGCTTCTTATGATTTTTTCCTACCTCTCACTTAAATTCAGTTAACTGGGGAGGTTGTAATGCCCTAAGATATCAGACTGCTTCATCACTGCTTAGAAAGACTAGAAGATGGCACCAGCAGATGAACTCCTTATACCCTGATGTCCTGACATTGGTATTTGGACATCTGCCAGCTAGGGATGATGTAAAGACACTAGAAATCAGGGCAGTCATGGACTTCTGCATGGCAGGTAGGCTCAAGAATCAGTACTGGAACACTGATCTACTCGAACATCTATCTGCATCTATCTACAGTTATGGTAAGTGGCATACAGCTGTGCTTTTTCTTTCTTTCTTTCTTGACATTTAATTACTGGGAAAGTCAGACTGAGCAGAAGCCCATTTTCAGTAGAGGTCTGGGGAGAAAAGTTCCAAATTATTATAAAACATTTTAAGAACAATAATTTTATAATCTTCACAAACATCTGCAGTTTAAATAATTATAACAAATTTGTGATAATATAGAAATATTGGGTAAGAATAGATACAAGTTATATTTATTTCATTTTACATTTGTTAACCGGGAAAAATCCAACTGGACCAGGTCCATTTTCAGTGGATGCCTGGGGAGAAAGGCTCCACAATTAACATATAGTAAAGTAGTTATGACACAGGTAAAACAGACATGAAAAAACAGGTCAAGTATAAGTACATACATGCAAATAATTGTTCACAATGGTTCAACTGTGATTGGGAAACGAACAAGATTTTTGATAATATATAAAGTATAAGTGACCTGACACAGATAATGCTAGTCTTTGAATAACAGTTACATACAATTTGCATTTTACATTTTGCTTATGTTAAGGAACAGAGATGGAAAATAATATAACCTGAGCGAAATAATATAACCTGAGTGAAATAATATAACCTGCATGAAATAATATAACCAGAGCGAAATAAGATAACCTGAGCAAAATAATACAACCTGAGCATTCAGATTATAAGGAGGAAAGTCAAAGGAGACTGTCATGTAATACATGGGCAGATCCAGGTTTTCCTGAAATGTGTTTTGAGCAGTTTTTTGAATTGAGTGTTTGTTGCAGTAGAAGTTATATTAGTGGGGAGGTTATTCCATTTTTTGGCTATGGTATGGGAGTATAGAGCTTTGCCAGCAGTATTGCTGGCAGTTGTAATACTGAGGAGAGGTTTATAAGAAGAGCATAAAGGGCGACTTGTAGAATAAAGTGTTAACATCTGTTTTAGTGCTGGAGTTTTCTCTGGGTAGTTTATGTTGTTAAAGGTACAGGTGAGTTGTTGGTGGAGAAGTAAGTGAGGAAATTCTAGCCATTGAATTTCCTTTAGTGCTTGGCAGTGGTGGGCTCTAAAGGGAGAGTTAGCTGTGAATAATAGATGGGGCACAGTGGCACAGGAAAATAATTTTCTTGGGTGGGAAAACCAGGGTACCTTTTTGGCTGGGCTTGTATAGGCCCCTGGGCTAATAGCCTAGTACCTACCTATGAACCTATGAACCTATGAACCTATGAATTTGGCAATTTTATTATAAGATGATTCTAGCTTGTCTAGGTCTGTTTTTCTAATATGGGTTAGGATTGGTGCTGCATATGTAAGTGTTGATAAAAGGTGGGTCTCAGCTAGGGTGAGTCTTGCTTTATCTGCAAGAAAGTTTTTCTGTCTGTAGAGTGTCCCCATTTTCTTATGAATCTTCTGGATTGTTTGTGATATATGAATATCAAAAGATGGGTTATTATCTATTTCTACCCCTAAGAGTTTACTATGGTTTGATGGTGAAATTTTGTTTTATTAGGGGTGAACAGGAGTAATTTGTTTTTTTTGGGGGGGGGTTGAGAATGAGTTGGATGTCAGTGATCCAACTTTCAACAGCAGAGAATGATTCTTGGGCCAGTTTTTGTTAGGTGATAATAGATGGGGCTGTGCAAATGAGAGTAGAATCATCTGCATACTGAATTAGTGTGGCTTGTTTGGAGGAAGGATGCAGATTGTTTGTAAAAATAGAGAAAAGTAGTGGACCCAGTATATAGCCTTGTCATACCCCAATAGTGCTGGGGAGAGGAGGAGAGAGTTTGGTTTGCCATTGGACAGTTTGTTGTCTGCCAGATACATAACTTTTAAACCAGGAGATAGTAAGGGAGTGAAGGAGAGTGAGTCAAGAGCTTCTAGTAGTTTGGGATTTGAGACCATGTCAAAAGCTTTGGAGAGATATAAAAATATAGCGGATACATATTTACTGTTATTTCTGTGATGATTTACTTGATTAGTGAATGATAGAAGAGCTGAGGTTATGCTGTGGTGGGAGCGGAAACCATGTTGAGTGAAGGAGAGAAGATTGTGTGAGCTCAAGAATTGCATAACTTGCAGGTGTATGCATTTCTCTACAAGTTTGGACAGCGTAGAAAGCTATTGGCTGGTAGTTGGAGAAATCATAGGATTTTCCACCTTTGTGAAGCGGTATGATGTAGGCTATTTTCCAGAGTTTTGGTACATAAGCTTCCTGAATGGACCTGTTTATTAGGATCAAGACAGTATATGATAGGGAGTCAGTTGCTATTTTCAGAAAGTTAGCAGGTATACTGTCTGCTGCAAGAGTGGTAGGTTTTAGGCAGAAGAAGAGTTTTTTAATTTTAGATGTAAAGACAGGAAAGAGAGAAGGATGGATTTTTTTTTGGGTGCATGGTAGGGTTATTTCTAGAATTGTCTGAAGTTGTAGTGTGAGGACTGTCAGTAGTAGATATTTGGGTTGACAGAGTTTGGATTGAGTTAATAAAATGATAGTTAAGCTGGGAGGCTATATCTTTGTTGTTGTTATTAGGGCTGGAGGGGGCAGAGGTGGTAATTTTGCCAGGTTTTAGCAAGGTATTGATGCTGTGCCAGAATTTTTGGGAATTCTTTGAGTATTTGTTCTGGAGACCTAAAAAGTAATTTTGTTTACCTAGTTTGGTCTGTGTTTTGGCTTGGTTCCTAAGTTGTTTATAGTATTGTTTTGTGAGATTGGAGTTGTCTTTTTTCCATTGCTTCCATGCCTTGTCTCTATGTTTTAGTAGGCCTCTTGTGTCCCAACTCAACCATGGAGCATAGTTTGCTTTGGCTTTTACTTTCCTAATTGGTGCCACTGAATTTAGAACAAATAGTCGACTGCTAGATCTAGGTCTACAGTTCTTAGAGGTTCCCAGTTACATTGCTTTAGAATGTTGTTTAGGTTGTCTGTGTTTATATTGCGGTCATCGCTGATTTGTCTGTAGATTATAGGCTTTGGAGTATTCATATGTTTCCTTAGGAGGAAAGTAGGCTGATGATCACTAAGTCCGTCTGGTAAGTAGCCAGTCTGATAGTAATGTTTTGGGCTGTTCACCAATGTCCAATCAATAATGGTTTGTTTTTGGGTCTTTTTGTCTATTCTGATGGGCTCTTGAAATAGTTGGGTAAATCCATAGATATTAATGTGGTTGGCAGGGTTGCTGGAGTTGCAGGCTAGCTAGTCAATTGTTTCTTGAGGAGAATTCTGACTAAGCCATTGAAGGATTTTTTGTCTATGTTAAGAATGTTGTTTCCTGGAGGAATATAGCTGCAGAGGATGTTATTTTCTTTTGTCATTATTTAGTGCTAGGGTAGAGCCTATGGTTTCTGCATTTTGGAATATTGGTAAAGTGGTATGGAGGGGGCTGGAGGTTTAGCGTGCCTTTGAATAGAATTGCTACCCCACCACCCTTCCTACCTGTTCTATCTAACCTTATGATGTTGTAACCTGCTGGGAGAATTTCTTCGCTGGGGATATGTGGTTTTAGCTATGACTCGGTAATAGTAAGTATGTCAGGGGAGTAGTGGGTTATAAACAAATGAAGGTCAGGAGTTTGTTGCAAATACTTCTGGTGTTAATATTAGTGATTAGTAGATCAGATTGTGTTTTATTGGGAGGGGAAGTGAATGGGGGTACTGGGTCTGGGTGTATGTCACCTGCGATAAGGAGTGTTATACTGAGAATAAGAATAGTGTGCATTAAGTTTAAGAGGGATACGTAGACCGCTTTCCTATTGTCAGCAGTTGGTAGGTGGGTCTTATTAGTGTGCAAAAGAATGCTAATGTTAAATAATGTTGAGCAGATTTTAAAGTTTATATGGATAATGGTGTGCATTATAGTGCATGTTGTGTGATGGGGGTGCTATGTAGGTTGATGGATGTATGCATGGATGTAGTACAGGTTAAGGATGTGAGTGCTAGTAAGAGCAATGGTAATAGGATTAGTATTATAAGGGCCTGGTAGGAGAAGGAAGATGTAATGGATGAGGGGTGGGGAGGGAGTGGGTTTGGAATCTGAAAATGGGTGCATAGGTGGTGAAGTGTCTTGGGATGTGATCAATTAGCTAATACAGTTGATTGGTGCTGATGGGCAGTCAGGTGACTGTGGCTAGGTATAAGTGTAGGTGTAGTGGGGGTGGGTGGCAATTGGGGGAGTGGGGCTTCACCCCAATCCCAGATATCACGAGGTAAGAGAAATCTAACAATCATCCAGGTTACAGTATATGTGGAGAGCTTTTGCAGGGCTGCTACTGGGTTTAGGCGTAGGCTGTTCTGCTAGAAGTAGCAATGGCAGCCTGGCTTGGTGAAACAAACTAATTTAAGGGGCTGGGAAAGGCTTTTAGAGATGCAGGACTGAGTGAGCAGTCATGGGATTCCAGGGGGTGCTGGCATTCAGAGGCAGCTTGCTCGCAAGGGGTTACAGCCAAAAAAGTAGTTACACACATAAATTAAAAACTTGTATGCATACTTTATAGTCTCAGTTTCAGAAGTTTTATGTAATAGAAATGTAGGGGGCTGTGTGCCGGTAAACCACAATTGTAGAGACCGGGGACATTAGTGGCACAGCAGGAGGCTAGGCAGTTAGGCTATGGAGTTGAAAACAGAGAAGGGAAAAGAGTCAACACTTTGTAATGCACAGGCATGGCATAGCATACTAAAGCACACAAGCACTGCTACAATTTCTACAACATATATTTGCAGTCATATTTTATAATTAGCATGTGCCAACCTTCAATTACAATTTGAGTAACACACACTAACAGTACAGGATAGCAGTGTTGGCATGCCACTATACTTAAAGCCATAATGCCGGACAATACACTTCGCTACAGCTGGCATTTCTACTATGCACACTAAAAAAGTATATCTGCAGTCAAAAGTACAAACAGAGTAAACTCCCTACTTCAATTTGTTATCCGTTGCTACTTATAGCATGAGGTAACTGTTTGCAGGCATTACTACTACCATGCATTTCTCCAACCATTGAGTTAAAGCAATACCATGGAAAAACAATGTAACATACACTTAAAACACATTCATTTTCAGTTTGGTCAAGCTTTAACCTGGTGAACACGCTACCTTTAGGCGAGCACGCTACCTTTATGGCGCCCATAGGAACAGGGTGGGGATAAAGGTTTGGATAGGGCAGTAGGGGCTGGAAAGGATTAGGATTGGAGGTGGGGATTCACCCCAATCCCAGCTATCATGAGGTTAGAGAAAGGGGTTGCTGGCATTCAGAAGCAGCTTACTCGCAAGGGGTTACAGTCAAAAAAGTAATTACAATTAGTTACACACAAATTAAAAATTTGTATGCATACTTTATAGTCTCAGTTTCAGCCGTTTTCTGTAGTAGAAATTTAGGGAGCTGTGTGCCGGTAAACCACAATTGTAGAGACCTAGGACATTAGTGGCACAGCAGGAGGCTAGGCAGTTAGGTTTATAGTCTCAATTACGGCCGTTTTATGTAGTAGAAACAAGTATTATGACAAACAAGTAGTATGACAATCATTTAATATTTACAGAAATTTTAGACAGTTTGTAGATTAATTATGGGAAAGTTAGTCTAATACAAACAGGAATTGCAATATGAAATTAGGGAAAACAGACCTGGCATATTTATAGAGAAAGTAAGGGAAGACAATTAGATAGTAGTAAGGAAGTAAGTGAAGAAGGGGGGTAAAGAGGAATAAGGAATAAGAAGGTACTTTTCTGTCTAGAAATTAATTAAAAGACCCACCTGCAAGAGAAAACTGATACTGAAGAGAAGCCTGCCTATAACTCTCAGTAGTCACTAGTCTTTTTCTAACATTGTGTAACTATTTCTCACAACAGTTTGTTTCCTTACTGTAGGCCAATTGCATATATTGTAAATAGTTTATTATAAATGTATTCATTGGATTTATAAGTTCTATATAAATATTGTTGGAAATTAATAAAATTATTTGAGTAGTCACTAGTCATATGACTAGAGATTGCTTGGAAAACATTATGATTGGCTCCTAAAGGCAACTGAGCACAAGTAGTTAGACTGCATAACACTGGTTGGTTACTCATATCCTGTAACTGTATTTTGGGGTAGAGGTGAGAAGTTGTACTAATAAACAGCATTGCTTCTCAATTCCAGTATACATTTCCTAGAGATTTTAATGGAAAGATGTGGGATAATTATTTGGCTAGTACAGTTATTGATCTAGTCTAACAGTTGTCTCATAGATGTGCTACAAAAGAGAGAAAAGGCATTTTTTGTTTGATTGCTTGTTTTTTTTTTTTTCTTATTTTAAAACTGGCTTCATGATAATTTTTTTAAACAAGAAAAATATGCACTAAAACAGACTAAGCTCAGCACATGTGGTGCTAAGTTTACTTGTAACCTGCAGGCAAAAGACTGTGTCCTCTCAAAATATGGCTATGCAACAGTTTCATTACATGAATTTCAAAAGGAGTTCTAAAAGGTTTTTGAACTAACAGTTTATATATTTCTTCTTTGCCTTTGTTCACCCTGTACAGTAACTCATCTCAGAATATGAATATGGAATAGGGCCAGTTTGCTCATCTGTTTCTCCTTCTGTTCAAACTATATTTTTTTCTTGTCCTGCTTAATTTATTGCTCTTCCACTGTCTTTCTCAAAATGTTATTACTTATCTGCAAATTTGCCAAGTCAGGAATAGTTTTGTCAGTAAACTGACATGAGGTAGAGGGTATAGCTTCTTTATCTAGGAATACAGGTCTAGCTTATTTTCTTTTTTTTGTTTCTTCTAGATAACAGTGACTTTCTTTGGAGTTTGGTTTTGGCAGTTCCTTTACTTTTACCTCATTATTTTATGTCTCTTTAACTGACTGCTGATGAGATTTCTGTTTTAATTAGCTCTTTGTTTTAGCCTTACATAACCTTGGAAACTACTCAGGTTCCCTTTCTTCTCTTTGTGAGTGTATCACTATGGGGTGTTCCCTTTCTGTTTCTATCCAGACATCTTTCATTACTTCAGTGGCTATATATGCTTTTTGTCAATGTTCCATATCATACACTGTGTAATTTCCCCCAGTCATCTGTTTCTGTACTGAATCTTTTAGTAAATCAACAACATGGATTTTCTGTTAAGACTCAGTAAGAGGCCTCTAATAATGCAAATGTTCCTATGTCTTTCCAGCATGTGAGATTTTAGTTCTTTTTAAGTTTCCACACCTATCCCCTTCTCTTTAACAGGACTGTATATTTTCAGCAGTGTGTCAGGCTGCTGTTACACCCTTTTTTAATGGGGTATCTTCAAGACTGTGGATTTTTGACTGTGTTAGTCTGATACTGAGCCCCTCCCCTTTTTATTAGGAGTATATTCATGAGTCTGTATTTTTGATAGTGTGTCATGCTTCTGCCCCACCCAATACACACACACAGATTTTTACTAGAGGTATATTCTGACAACATAATATCTAACTGTGCTCTCTCCACCCCACAATTTCCACAATATTTTGAAATGAGGGAACCCTTGACCTGTTATGACATCAGATGTTACATTATGCACTAAAAATACAGGATGAAGTTCTTTACTGAACAAGTCTTGGATTACTATAGCTTATATGATACCACTTTCTTTCTTCATGAACATGATTTACTTTTACCTTTTTCCTCTATGTTTTATGCTTACACCATAAGGTTCCTTAAAAAGTGTTATCATGCTACCAGAATTTAGTTGTCCCTTCATTTCCTTCCCATCTATCAATGCTGTACATTTGGCTAGCTTAGTAGTGGAAGAGGCATAGGGTAATAGGCCAAGTCTACTATTGTAGAAGTCACTTTGTTGTTCTTCACACTCCAAGTTACAGGCATAGGTTGCCCAGTTTTAAACAAAGCTTCATTAACTAGCAACTGGTCTTTTAGGTTCTTCAGTAAGTACTAGGATAGCTGCCCTTGTGGACCATTTTAATTGTTTTCCCTTACTTAGGATCACACCCTGTATGTCTCGTTTGTGCACTAAACATCTTAGCCATTATTCCAACCCACCAACAACCAATTTATTAGTGTTCTTAGAATCACTGAAGTAAAGGGATACTATGAGTTTTCATATGGGACTCATATCCAAGGCCTCCAGCATACCATGCTCATGTCAGTACTAGTGGACCAACAAGTGCCTCTGGACAGATAGGTTTTGAGTTTTCCTTTTAACTATCTTATTATTTCTGTTAGCAAACCACATAGCATGTCGCTTAAGGTTAAATTGCAAGCACACACACACACACACACACACACACACACACACACACACACACACACACACACACACACACACACAAGCAAAAACACACACACACCAAACACTAAAAACAGAGAAAATCCTCGGCTTAGACACTGTTAGAAACTCAGAAGTGAAAGGATAATATTAGCTCTCATCTGAGGCCTGAATCAAAGACCTTCAGCATATCATGCTGGTGACACAGCCAAAGGACCAACAAGAGTCTATGAATAGAAAGGTGCTGAGTTTTCCCTTAAGAACCTAATCCTTTCAGCTAGGAAACCCTTAGGAAGGTAAAATTACAAACACAGGCAGACAGATATAGAGGAAGCTTACTGCATAGGCACTGTTGGGAGTAACAGAAGTGAAAGTATATCATTAGAGCCTATTTGAGACTCATACCCAAGACCTCCAGCATAATGTACTGGCATCACTGCCAGTAACTATCAATATTTTTAGGGTCACTCTGAAAAAGCCCTTTACATAACTTATTTAGCAATGCTCTTTTGACTTTTGCAACAGCTAAAACGTCTATGATTTTATTCTTACTGTTTATTTTATTTAGTTATTTTTTTGCCGTGGCATCTAACCATAAGTTTAAAACATGCTTTAAACCTTGAGTTCTTACTGTTTTACTTAAATTAAGTATTCAGTTATGAAATTCCAGTGCTTGAGTTTCAGATGACACTCCAGCCATAGCTAAAAGTTCTTGTTTAATGTTTTGATAGTCATTGTATTAGTAGACTCTGTGGCCACCAAGACCTAGAGTGCTTCACCTTACACTGAGTCCAATTCTCTTGAGCGAGATTATTCTCAAAAGCAGCAAGATAACCTTACCCAATTTCTTCAGTGGTGGAGTGGACTTTCAGGTGGTCTGCAGTTTGGCTATTAAAGTCATCTGCACTTGGAGACTGGCCAAATGCCTATCAGTAGCCTCACTCTTTTATTAGATAGGCACACTCCTCTCACAAAGAACTATGTCACATTTATCCATATTTGGGCTGGTGTGCACCTAAGTATACATGTGTTTCTCCATATTTTGTAAGGTTTAACAATATACACACAGGGGGAAAAATTAAAATTTCTCTTTCCAAGTGGGGTAAACAGTAAAACAGAAAAACTACAAAAGTTCTCCCTTTCCAGGTAGGGGAATTAACTCAAAAAACTGTTTGCATTTGCAGGTTGCAGACTAGGAATGGAAAGACAGTGAAGTCTGGTTTATGTGCCAGTACAGTATATAGCCCACAAGCGGTTTGGTTACAGTGCATATTTAAAATGGGTATGCCAGTACATTTTTAAAGTGTTTAATGTTTAATTCAGACTTATATGTTTGTATTTAGAACCACAAATGCATGACAGCTGTAGTACACATGAATATTTTAGGCACTGAACAAGAATAATTAAAATACCTTTTTTCCATCTGTGTAATATGCAAGTCACATTCAATTTGAAAAACCTTTGCATATGTCTCAGCATCTTACATATCTCATTTTATACATTACTTAACATAGCATAAACTTAATTTTTCATTCTTTAGCTAGAATGGCTTGAGCATATAGGCTAGTGTTGATCTAAGCCATCTTTCTTTTTTGTACTGGTGTTCCATACTTATGTCCATACTTTGTCCTATGAATTGTCAAGACCCATTTAGGCATTTTCAAGATGGCTTCTAAAGATAAAACCTATGATTAGGCCATCTGTGCTGGACCCTGGCACAATATTAAAACGTATTTTATTGAACCATGTGGGCTACCATACCTCTAGCAACTGCCCATGTTTGCTCTGTTATCATTATGCAGTCTAAGTGAAGTTAAGTACCAAAAATGTAATATGTGCATTGATTGGGCCTATATGTAAAACCACCTTTCTACAGAATACTCAGTTTTCACATACTGTCTACTATTGTGATATGTTTAGTGTCACCAGCCCATCCCTTTCTCTTTTCATTTATACTCCATATATTGCTTTCTGGGATTTTTCTGGAACACCGTTCCCAGTACATAAATCCATCTATACTTTTTTAATAGTTCTCCAGTTTTTTCCATGTGATGGTACAAACTTCTCCTCCCATTCAAGACTGTGCACCATAATATATGTGCTTCAGTTTAAAATAGGAAAGCACCGGTTTAATGGTTAACCAGAAGTAGGTTGAAGCTCTTGAAATGACTTAAACTGAATGTTGCTTGAATTATCTTGTGTTCAGTTTATGAGTAGCTGAGCGCAATCTGTGATTCAAAAACTTTTCCAGAAGTCCGTCTCAAGACACAGTTGTGCCTTTAATTTGCTCATTACTCCATTTCTTAGACTTCATTCATTGGCCCCACTGCATATCTACCAGAGCTCTTAAACTTTTCTTCCAACCTTCTACTTTTCTTCCAACCTTCTACCCCATAGACTATGTTCCCACTTGAAATATTGTGGACATTTTGTTATTCTTGATATCCCTTTTCATTTACTCAGATCCACTGATATATACTAAAAGTGAAAGCCCTTGTTAGGATGTGGTGCTCCCGACTCTCTGATATCTAATGGCAACTAACTTTTGTTTTACTATTACCCACTCTGTCTATTAATAGAGTCATTTATTATTGACTGTAGTTCAAATGACCCTGGGTGTTCTATCAATATAGGGATCATTTTTTTTATTTACTGTTTGTTGACTGGGTTAGTCACACCAGGCCAGCAACCTCTTTACAGGGGAGACTTAAGGTGATATTCATATTGACTAGGGGAAATTTAGCCATGGCACATCCCCTACTCTTTTTGAGAGATGCAGAGTGATATTTTACATCTCCCTTAGCTATCACTAATTCAGGCAGCTGGGATTTCGGTTTAACAATTTATCTAAAAGATGACATATTCAAGAATGCAATATCAATTTTATGCTGCACTGTAGTGCCAGTTTTGGAAAATTAATCTAAATGTCTGGTGTGGGAACAGAACCCACAGCTTGCTGATGTTCCATTATCAAATGCATGTGGGCTACATGTTGAGCCTCTGACACTGTTTGAGGCAATGTAGTATTACTGATATGCCATTATTCTAATGGTGCAGCATGACTGACAGATTACTCCCTTACCCTAATCTTATCAGCATGCTTTCAGGAAATAGAATAGTTGTGTAAAATCTTACCATAACCATAGATGTCCTTCTCTTCTGTATGTTGCAGTATTCATAACATGTGGGAGTCTGATGCCAGCTGACTTATACATTCAGCCAGTATACAAAAATCTAACCCTACTGTAGGGTACATGTGACATTGCACATACTACTGGTCCTACATCAGACATAAAATGACATCGGGTATAAAGCAGATGTCAGCGCATACCAAGCCTCAGAAGTGAATGATGCAGGAAGAGCACCAGCCTGAACAAAGGTGAGAAAACACACCACCAGCATACAGGTAAATATCAGGGGGAAGGCGGGTGGAAAGAATACTGCAACATATAGAACAGAAGGACATCTATGGTTATGGTAAGATTTTCTACAACTATTCTATGTCTTTTCTGTTCATATGCTGCAGTATTCATAACATGAGGGAGAATACCAAAGCTCATGCAGAAGAAGAGTTGGGTGGAGGGGACAGTAGTACTCTCTACAAACCCATGCAGAATAGCCCTTGCAAAACAGGCACTAGACCTGGAAATGCCATCCAACTTATAATGTTTTGTGAAAGTGTGTACAGAGGACCAAGCAGATGCTTCTAATATACAGCAGGTGTCTAGACCCTTGAAAAAGGCACCAGAAGAGGACACAGCACTGGTGGAATGTGCCGTCACTGGGGAAGCAAGAGTTTTCCCATGGGACTCATAACAAAAGGAAATGGTTTTGGAAATCTAAGTGAAAATAGTCTGCTTGGAAACAGGCCTGCTCACGGCCCTAGGATGATAGGTGATAAAAAGGTGATCAAATTTTCTAATAGGTTTGGTTCTGTCCAAATAAAATCTGAGTTGTCTATGCACATCTAAAGTGTGTAAAATCCTTTCACTAGAGGACTGCAGAGAAGGGAAAAAGGTGGAAAGATTAATGGACTGATTGAGTGACAACTTTTTCACCACCTTGGGCATAAAAGAGGGGTTAGTGTGTAAGGAAATCCTATCCTTGAGGAAGACAGTAAAGGGAGAAGAAGCCATCAGTGCCTGAAGTTCAGAAACCCTTCTAGCCAAGGTAATGGCCACAAGAACTGTTTTCCAGTTGCAATGCTAAAGAGAAAAATTTGCTGTCTCAAAAGGAGCCAGGGTAAGATTTTCTAGAACAAAATAAAGATCCCAAGGAGGAGGAACTGTTTTCCTTGGTGATCTAATATGTAAGAACACCTTTCAGGAAAAGTTTAACTTCCAGCCTTTAGACCAAGAGAGAAGTCATAGGCAGACACGCTGAGATAGCAGAAAGATGAGGTTTTACTGAAGAGTATGAGGATCCACTCTTCAATAATTCACACAGGTAAGACAGAGCCACTGGAACATCCACCAGCAGTGGTTGCAGGTCCTTAGAAAGACGCCAGATGGAAAATCTTTTCCATTTGGAAATATAGGATTTCCTAGTAATGGGTTTTCTGGCCTCCTGCAGAACTTGCAGTACATCCTCAGAGAAAAGTTATCTGAAAGGAATCAAAACCCTATAACCCACAGGTCAGTTTCAGGGTTGATATCTGTGGGTGTATTAGATATCCCTTGTCCTGTGTGAGTAGGTCCACTGTGTGGGGTAACTTGTGATGATTGCCCTTAGCTAAATGCAGAAGAAGGGGGAACCAGTGCTGTCTTGGCCAAAAGGGAGTCAACAACACAATTTTTGGTTGCTCCTGTTGAATCTTCAGCAGGACCTTTTAGAGAAGTTGGAAGGGGGATAATGCATAGAAAAACATCCCTTTTCAAGAAAAGGGCATGGCATCTATCTACCATGCCAGAGGATTAGAAATCTGGCAGAAAACTTTGGAAGTTGTCTGTTCATGGGGGAGGTGAAGAGTTCTACCTGAGGTGTACCCCACTAATGCACAATGTCCAGAAACATATCCCTGTGTAACATCCATTTGTGGGATTGAGTCTTGGACCTGCTCAATGTGTCTGCCACCACATTTTGAGTGGAAGAAATATAAACAGCTTGGAGGGTGAGTTGACTCTGAAATTCTAACTCCCAAACTTGGAGAGCCGGTTTGCACAGGAGATAAGTCTTGTCCCCCGCCCCCCCATTTGTTGACATACCAAAGGACTGTGGTGTTGTCTGTGAACCACTTCAGGGTGCCTGGAAGAAGAAAAGGTTTGAAGATTTGTAGAGTGAAAATAAGGGCTCTCATCTCCTTTATATTTATGTGTTCCCTCTTCTTGGAGGAGGACCGCACATTTTTTATCTTCCAAGAAGCCAGTGTTGCTCCCCATCCCAAGTCTGAATCATTAGTCTCCAGCTTCTGAGTGGGAAGGGGTGGCTGTAAGGGTAAGCCTGAATTAAAGGTAGCCTGCTGAATCTATCAGTTTAGTTCCTTTTTCAAGCAGGGGAGAAGGGGTGTTACAAACTCCATTGGATGGGAGTGTTGCACCCAAATTGACCTGAGGTAAGACTGGAATTTCCTCATGTGCAACTAGGATAGTGGTAGCATGGGAATAGAGGATGCCATGAAGCCAAGAGGTGGAGAAACTCCCTGGCAGTCTGGGACGGAAGAGGGAGGAGGGCCTGGAAGTAGGTAGTGAGAGGCAGAACCTTTTTGGGTGGTAAGGAAGCCAACCTCTTGTCTGTTTGGATTTAATTTTGCATCCTTGGAAGATATGGTCTTGTGAAGGAACCAGGGTAGATTTTTGGTAGTTGATAGTGAATCCTAGACCATCCAGCAGAGACACTGTGATGAGTAGATTCTCTTGAAGGGTGTCTGGAGAAGAAGATTTTCCAGGTATGGGAAAATTTGGATACCCCTTAGTCTGCAAAAGGCTATGACAGGGGCTAAACATTTTGTGAAGACCCTTGGGACCATAGACAATCCAGAAGGCAAGCCAGAGAATTGAAAATGTGAGGAAAAAATAGTAAAGCGAAGATACTTCCTGAGCCATGGGTGAATGGGAATGTGGAGATAAGCATCCTTGATGTCCAGAGACACCATGTAGTCCTGAGGAAGGATGAGGGGAAGAAGACTGTGCAAGGATAGCATGCAAAATGTGGGAACCTTCAGTAAGGTGTTTAGGTGATGATAAGTCTAGGATGGGCCTCCATGGACCATCCTTCCTGGGGACCAGAAACATCCTGGAGTAGAACCCTTTCCCTGTTTGAGAAGGTGGCACTTCCTGAATGTTGCCCTGAGAGAGAGAGAGAGAGAGAGAGAGAGAGAGAGACAAGACTGAAAATGACTTGGGGAAAGTAATCCAGCTGTTCCTTTGGAGGTTGATGGAATACTCCTGAAGGCAGGTGGAGTTTTCCACATCATGAAGTATCCTTGAAGGATAATGGAGAGGACTCAAGAATCCTGGATGATCTGTTTCCAAGCCAGGAGAGAAAGAAAAAGGCAAAGAGATAGAGGACTCTGCCTGCCAGGGGACAGGCAGTCACAGACTACCTGGCTTAGCCGGAAAGGGCTGCCTCTGAGCAGCAGGAGTAGATGTGGAAGACTTGGATGAAAATGACTTCCTAGTATCTCTTTTACCCTTGGAAGACTAGGGTCTGGAAGGTTTCCTAATAAAGGGTGTTTTAGAGGGGTAGTTCCTCTGAAATCTTTGAACCGGGGACACAAAAATGTGTTTAAGGTCTTGCAACTCTGCCCTTTTCCTGTAATGACTTGAAGAGTTCTGCAGCAGAAGTACCAATCATGCCTTGCTGTCCGGAGGGGCATCCATAATTTTTGCCTTTATATCATCTGGCAAGGGCTGTAGTCTGAGAAAGCAGTATCTCCTGAGAACCAACCCAAAAGCAGCCACTCTGGCTGATGCCTCTACAACACCATAGCTACACTTAATTAAATGGCATGTAACTTGAGCAGAGGAGTTCAGTATGGATGATGACTGAGCCTTTGTAGGAGAATCCAAGGAATATTTAGTCATATGGTTCTGGTAGTTTATGGCCCTGAATGCCAGAGTTTCTGAAGTATAAACTTTCTTCCCTAGCCTCTCTATAAATTTACTCTCCTTGCCTGATGGGAGAAGGGAAGTGGAGGGCAACATCTTGTAGGTCTTGTCCACAGACACAGAAATTGTTGCAGAGTCTGAAGAGGGGCATTTAAACAAGATTTGGAATCCTCTGGCTCCTTATAGAACCTGTCTGTCCTTTTAGGGGCAGGAGGTTGTGAGTCAGGGCACTTAGAGGCTGCTAAGAAAGCATCTAAAAATGCTGGAAGAACAGGGGTATGGCAGATGGGGAAGGGGAATCCATCTGCAGAAGGTCATAATACCTTGTTTGGATATCTGATACCCGAGAACAATCACATTTAAAGAACTCCTTCATTTTAACAATGCTTTCCCTAAAGAAAATATCCTGTTCTGGAGGATCTGTGCCATTTGATTCTTCTTCTGGGGAAGCATATCCTAGACATGATGAAATTTGGGCAGAATATGCCAAAGGCTCATCCCCAGAAGAATCATCTTCATCTGAAGAAACATCTATAGAAATCCTATTGTTGGAGAAGCAGGAGAAAAAGAAGGAGAAGGGAGAGAGAAAGACCAGAAAATTGTCTCAGGGCCATGAAAGCATTAAAGAGCCCTTGGGAGAAGGCTTGCCAATCACCAGACTTGTCTTTGGAAGCATAATAATCATACTTAGTTTTCAGCTTCTTATTTTGCGGAAAATTCATGCAGTGGAAGGACGAGGGACCTGACGTTAGCCTACACTCTACGATATAAGTTGGAATATCTTCACAAACAATGATTTGCGGAATGCCACTCAGACCTTCAGTAACAATGAGGCTGGGTACCCCTTATATCTAAAGTGGATACCTGCTTATTCCCTGAGGACATGCTAGTAGGATCCTTCATGGCTTCCACATTGGTACCTGTGGAAGGATCACCTACAGACTCCAAAAATGTCTTAGAGCCAACATTGGCCTCAGGAGAGATGTATGGAATTGGAGGAGCAGTGGTTAAGTCAGGTCTAGATTTATTGGCCTTCTTAATCAGTGGCTCACCTGAAAGACCCAATGCAGTTGCCAAATTGCATGCTAGACACTTAAGGCGCTGGTTTTCTAGGTAAACTTAAGGCAAGCTAAATAACTATGCAGGTGCTTGGGGATAAATGCCTTGCAAAAAGAGGTGTGCCCATGGTTAGGGACTAGGCAAAACAAACAAAGGTCATGGGAGTCTTTATGTGGAGTCTTCCTTCCACAATGACACTTGCCCTTTCTACCTGACATGTAACCTCAACAATAACAGTAGCAAGCAAAGCAATAAGAAAAAAACACAAAGAGACACTTATCTGATCAAACTTTACAATTTTTTTGATGAGCACCAAATGGAGATGATGATCTGACTGATGGCAGAAAAGTTTTGAGGCTTGGTACGTGATGACATCCAGTTTATACCCAACGTCATTTTATGACCGACACAGGACCAGTACTATGTGCGATGTTGCATGTACCCTACAACAGCATTTGACTTTTGTATACTGGCTGGACGTATGAGTCAGCTGGCAGCAGACTCCCATGTGTTATGAATACTGCAACATATGAATAGAAGGACATCATCTGTTCTCTCCACTGTTCAGTATATGTTTAATTTTATTTTTTATCTTGTTAATATACATTTATTGCATCATCTAAGGTGTTATTTTCCATAAGGCTGAGATAAATTAGTCTCCTCCTGCTATACATGTCCATGGACCCTTAGCTTTTCCTTTCCCAATGCATATTAGTACTGTGTTGTCTTAAGTTAGAGGACATATACTGAAGAATTTTTAGAATTTGTTTATTAAAAATAGCAGGAGCTCATCGATTCTTTCTGCCATGAGAATGCAGTTATCTGCATATTGCCTGAACCATGCTTTACCTTTTTCTTCCTTCTGTAACTTATCAAGCCTCCATCATTAATAAAACCATAGTAAGTGAAAAGGACTACATTGCCTAATTATACTGCTGATGTCTTCCTTTATAGAAATATCCTCATTGACTAATACTTTAAAAGTAGGGTGGTTATACATTCATTTAGCCCAGGAGATAAAATGATGGCCAGCATTATTTTGTCATAATATTTTGAATAAAAAGTTACAGTTTATTGTGTCAAAGGCCATTTTAATATCATAAAGAGCTATCTCAGCTTGTTTGGTCTGAGACTGATATTCATGTATAAAAATGGTTAGAGCCTATCAGTTATCAACACCTTTTCAACAAACCAATTTGCTCTGATTGTATTAATTTTAGTAAGATAGAATCTACACTCTGTCCTGGAATTTTAGCAAATACTTTTATGTCTACATTTAAGTGTGAGATTGGCCTAAAGTCTTCCAATTCAAGTCTTCCATCTTTGTTCTTATGTACGCTCACTATCCCGTTGTGGGCATGGATCTGGGGATAGTGCATTTCTGTAGGATACTATTGAATAACTTTGCCTGGGTTTCTTCTAATTTGGTGTCTCCACTCTTTGAAAATTATATGGACAGTCTTGGTACTTTTCCCTCATTTCAATATTGTCTACCTCACTTCCCCTACTGATATGTTTTTTTTTTTAATACATTAGCATCTGACTTTGATAACATTGTATTACACCACTTATGTACACTCCACTTATGTATATCTGCTGCCCATTGTGAATCATATAGAAGTGAGTCATATTTTATGAATACATTCTAAATTTATGCATTCATTCTGTGTAAAGCACTTGTGTGATCAGAATCTTAGCAATATGTTTGCTCCGTTTCTTTTCCTTATATATCTAGGCCAGGGTATTTAGGATTGATGTTCCCGTGTATCCACCAAAAGTCACTTCTACTAAAGTTTTCTGCTTCTGCTTGAGCAATGGATAGACTTTCCAGTTAACACTTTGATATATGTATTGCCTTCAGTACCCTGTATCACTGAGACTGACTATTTATTATTTGTAACTATAGCACCTGACGTTTTTTTTTCAAACTGTTTAATCTCTTTTGCTGAGCTTATTTTGTGTAGTCTCTCTTTTCTAAATGCAGTGTTTACTCCTCTCACCAGACTACTATCTTCTCTTAAATTCTCTCATACTTCTCCTATATTTAGCAATAATTTCTGTCTATTTTCATTATTTATTTTAACCCTATATCCAATATTTTTTATGGTCATATGCCAAAAAAAATAATGCAATATGATACTGGGGAGTGATGTAAAATATATCTATCCTGTATAGGTCATTCTATCTTAGAGGAAGTAAACAAGTGTAAACATCCTCTTTTTTGTAAATTTATAACTCACTAGGTCTCCAGGTACATACCTCCAGATATATATCCATTTAACTTCCTTACAGTCCTATGCTAAACAGATTTGAGTTTTATGGTGTTACTCCTTTTTGCCATCTAGTTATTTCATGTTTACATCTAACATATTGTTGAAGTCTCACCAGCAGTTGCAGCTCCATATATAATTGCATCATCAAGTGAACTTGTGCATTAGTGCACTTCACCAAAAACACCGCAGCACAGTGGAGGACATAAAAAACAAGCTATGTCCTCCACTATGGTGTGACAGTCACGGACCTTAGGGTTAGGGCACAGGTTAGGGTAAGGGGATAGTTAGTAAAGCTGTCCCCTTACCCTAACCCATGCCCTAACCCTAAGGTTCGTGACTATCGCACCATAGTGGAGGACATTGCTATGTCCCTCACTGCGCTGCAGTCATCACGGACCTTAGGGTTAGGGCACAGGTCATGGTAAGGGGATAGTCCTACAGGCTATCCCCTTACTATGACCCATGACCTAACCCTAAGGTCCGTGAGTACTGCACGGAAGTTCAGTACAACACCCGTTCGTTTTACTGAACTTCGCATAAGTGCACTTTCGATTAGGTGCACTTTTGCTGCAGTGAGCATTCCATGCACTATTTTGAATTAGTGAAAATTCGATCTAGTGTATGGAACCCATATATATATATATATATATATATATATATATATATATATATATATATATACACACACACACACACACACACACACACACACACACACACACACACACACACACACACACACACACACATGGGTAGATTAGATATAGATATAGATGTATTATTCCTGAGTTGTATGCTACTTCTATGCATGTTTTTTGAAGCCAGCATGCCAGAGCTTTATAAGTAGTTCTCTGATATGAGATAAGGAAAGTGTCCCATATATTTCTTCCACTTAAATGATGCTGTGGAATTAAAATAACTATCTAACTTAATAAATGCATACATGTTCAATTTAGATATTGTACATAAACATAATGTAATAATTCAGACAAAAGATGTTTTAGTATAAGACAGATCCACTCTTAGTATGATGTACTTATGTTAAGAAGAAAAAGAAAAAAAAAACGTAACAATTAGCTACAGAATTTTAAGTATTGTTAGTCCTACAGAGCAAAAGTTTCCATTAAAGTCCAATCTGCAGTCTTTTTATTCCAGCTTTTCTTGTCAGGATTCCTTTTTAGGTGAGTCTGGCGACTTGGACAGTGGAGAGGTTCCACTCCAATCTATTTAGGCCACTGGAATACCAGCAGTATTGATTTTGTAACTCAGGGTCCATATTCTGATTTTCTCTCCAATCCTGGGTATCTTAGGTTCTCTAGTTAGTATGCTTGTTTTCTCTTTTTGTAGGTATCCTGTGGTTTGATTTCTTGTTAAGCACGGGAGATTTTTCCCATTGACCTGTTCTGTCCTAACCATAGGTCTGATAGATTTAGATGTAGCAGAGCTTAGAGCCTATGACTGATTTTGCTGCTCTAAGTTTATGTTAGGTACTTGTGTGGTGTTATTGTTGCTAGATTCTTCATGTTTCTTCTTGTTAATGGTTTCCCGTTCCATTTATTTAATTGAAATTGCATTTTCCAGCCCTCCCCAACATTAATCACCTTTTATTCTAAGTTTTTTTACTAAGGAACTTGCACAATAATTGCCAGGTCTGTGATTCTAGTCAGGTATCCATAAAACAAATCTTCCTTTAAACATTTCTATGTCATTTTTTTCTTGTCCCATGCATCAGAGAAGTCCTATGTGAATTTTATCTGAAGATCCCATCACTGAATAGCCCTAAGCCACTGACTGAAAATGTTAAGCAATTTCCTTGTTTTGAAAGGCTTTATAGCAGCTAACATGCTATGGGATGTACCAAGTTTGGTGTACATCTCCATACTATGTGAATTAGGGTGATGTTAGGGGAGAGTAATTAGGAAAGCATTATGTCATGATACATAAACTTACTCACACAAGAATACTTGTTGTGAGAACAGTTTCAGGCAGTCCAATAATCTGAATGTTGAGTCCTCTATAACTCTTTAAATTACCCAGTTTTCCTGCACTGAGGTATTGTCTTTCAAGTGCTTTTGTTTTGTTGCCTCCTACTTCAATACCAAGCTATTGATCTGAGTACTGAACTGACCATTCCTCAGGTTTCTTTTCAAAGATGCCTATCTTGTTCTGAGTGGCTGCCTCAGTTATGTAGGATGCCTCTATATCTAGTAGTAATAGTGTCAGCCATCTCGAAAATAATCAGCATTTTTTTCATGAGTGGCTATTTATTTATATGAACTAAGTTAATATGGAGTCATCTTTCAGGTTAGAAGCTAGAAAGTATGATTTGGAAAGTTGGTAAGCTAGTTTCTTAAAGTTAACTATTTATTCTTTTTGGTAAGGGGAGACTAAAATTAGGCTGCCATTTTAATTGTGGGCTACTATTGCCTGCTCTTGTAAGCCAGTATTAAAGTCTCTTTAAAAATGTCAGACTAAGGTATAGCAGCTCTAGTCCAGCTGCCTCACACATCCAGAATTTGGTTTCTGGAACTCCACAAATACATCTTATTTAAACTTCTAGATACTCCAAAGGAAAATCTTCATGAAGGACTCTGGTACTCCGCAACTTCTTCTTATTATGTTTGCTTCAACAGTTTCCACTTTGGTCTTGAAAATTTTCTTTCATAAGAGAGGCAGAAGACTCTGTATTCTTGGTCTTCATGCTTTGCTTTCACCATAATGAACTATGTATATGCACATTAAGTTCACACCTAGTATATAGTCTGTGTGTATGTGTGTGTGTGTGTGTGTGTGTGTGTGTGTGTGTGTGTGTGTGTGTGTGTGTGTGTGTGTGTGTGTGTGTGTGTGTGTATATGTGTATATATATATATATATATATGGGTCTGCTTCTTTTAAATGAAAACACATTTACAATAGTTCACCGAGCTTAATTTGCCAAAACAGCAGTTAAACGAAATCTCACCTAACCGACACCTATATCACCAAATTACATACTGGTGAATGTGATATAAGATAACCAAGTGCTACCAACTACAAATTACAATTTACAAATGTCCCTTCTCTCCGGTGAATAACATTAAAGAAAAGTGCACCAAACCAAAACTCAGGAAACCAATCAATAATGAAATCCACTAAAAGTAATCCCACAGAAAACATTCCATTTACATCTTTAGCAACAAAGCAATTGCTCTCACATATTCTACACAGTCATATTCCTGTTTGTTGTCAAATATTGTTTGAAACTGTTGTTGTCTTCTTAGTGATGCCCATTTTTTCAGAGAAGGAAGACATGCTGCAGACATTCTTCGCCTAATCTCATCTACTTGATTTTGTTCTCTGACAATAGCAGTCAAAACTGTATACAGATCTGTAACATGCTTTCCTGTAATACACTTAAATCTCCAGTGCCACACTTCAACAGCATTCTGGTCCTTGGCAAAAACAATTCATTAAGTATAGAAACATTCCAAAATGGTATAAGAAACAACAGTGGAAATCATATGCATGTTGAAGATTGTGTATTAAATGAGTGGGGTTTGCCAAACACGTACCGTTCAGAAAAATAGTTTAACAACTCTTTACCTTCAATAGGGAAAGCATCTCTCCATTTGTTAAATGTAAGAATGACTTCCTTTTCTTATAAAAATGCCAAAGCAGCCAATGTTTTAACCGATAGTTGAAACCGCATATTAGAGTTAGAGTGACCAAAGACCGAGAGCTTGAACTTTCCTCCAAATATTATGGTCGAAATGAAAGAAACAACCTTTGCACACCACATCGTTGATGTTTAATCTTATACTTTTTACAGTTGCAATTTCAAAGTCGCATAACACATAACTCACATTACAGAAATATCCATAACAACTGAATAGCTCAAACACACATTGCCATAAATAATTATAACATTGTAGTGTTTTCTTGCGCATTAAACAATATATGATTGGAATGCTTTTACTATAAGCCCTGTACCCCACTACAGAGTGTATAGTATATAGCTGTCGACATTCAGTACCTCGTACAAAATAAGTACCATCCATCAGCCATATATCCAATTGACTTAAATCAGACAAATTTTGCATGATAGTTAAAACAATAATATTTTCCTTCATACTATTGCACAATTTCTTCTCAATAAACATTTCCTGTTTCAATGGGAACTCTGCAGAGTTTACATTCAATAGTGTCAGCCCACTAACTGTCTCCCTCTTTGTTTCAGCCTTATGCATCTCACCCGCTGAAGTAAAGCTCTCCGACTTTGTAAGCTAGGTGCAAAATCTAATGAAGAAGTAGCAACATCAGCATCTATGATTATAATTGGTGAATCTCTTGAAAGATATTTTCTCTGTCTTAAACTGTGGCAAACAGTACACTTTTCCACCTCATCAGGTTCAACAGCATGATTATGAGAAACTGATTTTACTAGCTCTTCACCTCTTCTAACAGAAGCTGCCACAGCCCTCCCTCTGCATTGTTGAGATATTTTGTACTTACAACTCCAATATTTGCAAATTTTAGCCAGCTTTTCTAAATGACAAATGTACTCTTCAATAATCAGTACTTGCCCTACTCTCTGTGATTTAGTAGTATAGAACAGTTCCCCAACAACTCTGGGCTCGCACCTTACCACATCTACCATGATATGTTAAGGTATGTTAGTATGAACACGTACATTGTCTACATTTATTTAAAGTGGTATACATATATTTATTTGATGGAGGGAAATTCGACAGTTTAGCAGTCAATTAAGTAAGATTTTGTTCAACTGCTATTTCGGCAAATTAAGCTTGGTGAACTACCGTTCGGGGAAACATGCTTTCATTTAAAAGAATAGACCCATATACATGGATCTACTTTGAGTCACTGAAAAATAATTTCACTGAATTTCAATTTACCTTCAAAAAATCGCTGAAAGCTCAAATCACTGAAAACTCATTTCACTGAATCACATTTCACTGAATGTAAGTACTGTTGGGCAAATTAAACATAAATGCCCTTTTCCCCCACTGGATCACAGGAACACACTACAGTGGGGAAAAGGGCATATAAGTTTTATTTACCCAACAGCACTTACATTCAGTGAAATGTGATTCAGTGAAATGAGTTTTCAGTGATTTGAGCTTTCAGCGATTTGGTGTGAGTGTTTTGAAATACAGTGAAATGAGTTTTCTGTGAATCAAAGTAGACCCATACACACACACACACACACACACACACACACACACACACACACACATACACACACACACATATATATATATATATATATATATATATATATATATATATATATATATATACGCGCGCACACACACACACACACACACACACACACACACACACACACACATATACATATATATCATACCTCTCAACCGATTATTGCAAGAAATCTAGACAAAGCCTGATAAAACAGGAGGACAAAGGCCCAAAATAGGGACTAATTTTAAATATTGCTCTTATAAACTTGGTGTTTCTGTAACATACATTTTCTGAAGGATTTGAAGTCTGAAACTCAATTTATGTCATTATTTAGGGGCTTCAAACCTCATATCATCACACAGATTTGCCAAAACCACAAATTGTATGAGGAACAGACCAAAAATGTCAGGCATAAATCTGGATATTCTGTGAAAATCTGCACGCAAACAATTCAATGCACGACCAATATAGCAACAAGCAGAGTGCACATGTATACTATATAGAAACATAAAAGACAGTACCCAAACAGATGCTGTAATTAACTTTTAATACAAAGCACGCTCCATGAAACACAGAAACATAAGCCAGGTCCCCTCCTTAAAGAAGAGCTTCTTCAGTCGTAAATTACACTCTATGACATTATCAACTTACATAACTTTTCAGGTGGGAAAACTGAATTTTTTCAAGTGAAATTCAATTCATTGGTAGTGTTTGTGATAGGCCCCTACTCTAAGCCAGCAGTCCAAGAAACCACTGATTCCAATGAGTGACGATCACTAAGAGCAAAACTGGATTCACAAAGTATTTTCAGATGGCTTTCTATGCACCAAGCACAATTTCCCTTAAGAACACACAGGGAGTATGTTCCAGACCTGGAACTGGACTCTCCTTATGTCTTCAGACCCACACAAAACTCCACAATGACCACTTTGGAGCTCTGTGTCCCTGTTCCCAGTAGCTGGCACACACACAGATATTTTAGTTTCACACACACACACACACACACACACACACGCACGCACGCACGCACACACACACACACACATGGGAAAAGCTGACATAGATTTACTAGCTGTGCCCCTTTCTGTCCAGACTCTGAGGTGATCATGCTGCCAACAATCAGCTACCCTAAGGCTCTTACAAAGGGTACCCAATTATACTGTGTAAAATTAATGCTAATGCAAGTGGTAGAGTGTGACCAAGCAGCAAGGCTTTTAGGAGTGGCCACAGTGTCACTAAAATAAGCATAAGTACTCTCAAGATGTTAAATGTATTCTCTAAAGGAACAACCACAATGAAATGTATTAAAATATTTAATGATAAATAATAAAATAGAAAACAGGAGAATACTGAATACAATAAACAACAGAGTTTCAACCATAGAAATTTAAAAAAAATAATAGAGTTGGATAGTTTCTCACAGATGCAGGAAACAAAACTAAACTATTCTCACTAAATGTCCCTGACTAACTAAAGAATTATTGTTCCCTGACCTCTTTCTAAAGCAAGACAAGCTGATGTGTGCTGAGTGTCTTACCACAGCAAAAGCCAGATGATGTCTCTCTTTGTCTGTGTGGATGTGTGAGATATATATCCTGTTAGAAATCTTTCCTTTCAGGTTCCAAAATATTGCTGCTGCGAGAGTTCCAAAGAAACCAGATGCTGGTTAGAGGATGACATCACCTCTGGTCACCTGACTCTGGTACAATACAGACAAAGAGTTTTGCTAAGATCTGTGGCAGCGTCTGAAAGCTATAGCACAATTTCAAATTTTCCATGCTTCCAGGGTTGTCTGATAAACATACACATTTGAGCAGTTACAAAAATACAATCTAATATACATGCATACATTCTTTCTGTCCAGCAGGACCTGGTGTTGATGCATTTTTAACACAGGTAACTTTACAAATATATTGTTAACTCAAACATCTGTACAACTCAGTGTAATAGTCAAATAACATAAAATTATTTACAAAAACAAAACTCCAGTATACAGCATAGGCACAACAGTACACATCTACCAGATGGTACTACCTTACAACATTACATCTCTCACCCTTTGAAAACTCAAGCTAGTTTTTCAAGTGACCCTGGAAAAACATTGCTTGAGAGAAATGGGCCCATCTAGAACTACATTAACTGATCCCCTGTTTGAGAGCCCATCTGCATTGGCATTGCTGATGCACTACAGTACTGCACTGTCATGTCATATGCCTACAACCCTAGGCTGCACCTTAATAACTTGGCATTTTGCTGGCTGGCATGATGTAGCCATGTTAAGTGATTGTGGTCTGTAACCACAGTGAATTTCCTTCCATACAGATAGGGCTGAAGTTTCTGCAATCCCCATACCATGACTAGACATTCTTTTTCTACAGTTGCATAACATTCCTCCCTGGGTTGGAGTCTACAGCTGAGATATACCAGTGGGTGCTCTTCTCCCTCTGAGTAAACCTGGCTGAGTGCAGCCCTCACTCCATGGTTCGAAGCATCCACTTGCACAATAAATTCTTTGCTGTAGCCTAGACTGGCTAACACAGGAGGTCCTCCCAAAGCCAATTTAAGCTTTTGGAATGGCTGCTCACAGGCTGGGGTCCACACTACCTTATCTGGACTGTTTTTCCTCATCAGGTCAATGATTACCAGATCCCTCTCAAACTCCTCCTGCCATCCACTGCAAATACTCAGCTCTGGGGCCTCCTTATCATTGTGAGGCTTTATCATGTTAACATGGTACAGTTTGTACCCCTGCCTCCTGCACAGCAGATTTACCATGTAATTAATATCACTAAACTTCCTTACCACTTTGAAGGTTCCTTCCCAAGCTGCTTGCAGCTTATTCTGTCTGACAGGAATGAGTACCATAACTTGCTGTCCCACAGCATACTCTCGAGCTCGAGCATTCCTGTCATACCAGACCTTTTTCTGCTGTTGGGATCCTGCCAGGTTCTCCTGGGTCAAGCCCATGAGCTCCCTAAGCCTTGTCCTGAAGTTTAAGATATATGCCATAACAGATTCCTTGTGGGATTTACACTCAAAACCCCACTCATCACAAAGCAGATCTAAAGGACCCCGCATCCTATGCCCATACAGCAACTCAAAGGGTGAAAAACCTGTGTATTCCTGGGGTACCTCTCTGTATGCAAACAGCAGATGGGGCAAATATTTGTCCCACTCTCTCTTAAACTGGTCTGCAACTGCCTGTAGCATGGCCTTTAGTGTAGAATTTAACCTCTCCACAAGACAATTAGTCTAGGGGTGACAGGGGTAGTCTTTAGGCACTTCACCCCACAGCTCTTCCACAGACAAGCCAACAGGTCTGACATGAAACTGGCAGCACTGTCAGTCAGTATTTCTCTTGGGAAAACCTACACTGCTGAAAATCTCTAACAAAGCATTTGCCACCTTGTCTGTCTCAACAGAGGACAATCTAGTAGCATTGTCTACTACCACCAGGATATACTTTTTCCCTGAGGAACATGGGGGTACTCAGAGGCCTCACAATATCCATAGCTATCCTCTGAAATGGCTCCACAGTCACAGGCAAAGGCATCAAATGAGCATTGACATTGTCTCCTGCCTTGCCTATCTTTTGGTACTGCTCTAAGGTCCTGCAGTACCCTGTTACATCCCTTGCAATTCCAGGCCAGAAAAACTTTTGCATAATACATCTCTTGGTATGCTTTATGCCTATATGACCTGCAAAAGGAATGTCATGGGTTATAGGTAGAAGTGCCATATGATAGGCTCAGGGCACTACCAACTGCTGTATTACCTCACCCTCTAGCTCTCCTTCAGTGGTCCACTCTCTATATACAGTAACCCTTTGTTCAAGTATACAGTATCCCCTTTTCATCAAGAATCAGGTGCCTCCTTAGCTACCTCCCTGAAGCCTCATAATATAGGGTCCAAAAGCTAAGCCAGCCTCAATTCTAGCTTTGTGACCCTTCCTAGCTCCTGTTCCATGGGAACTCTGTTCTCTTTGACAGTAGTACCTCACTGTCAGCCTGGGTACCACCACTCACCTCTGCCCTTTCAGTCATGCTGTCCATAGGAACATCAGCACATACCAGCATATGTGGCTCACTTTCAGGTTCACTGCTACAGGGTAGCTCCCTCCCTGGATTAGCCACCTTACCAGCATCATCTTCAGGTATGGGATCTATTTGGGTCTCCCCCAGGCTACCTAACCACATGCCTGTCTACAAGTCTGACTTTGTGTAACTGCATGCACACAAAGTACTGCATTATCAGAATCATTCCCTATGAAGACATCTGCAGGGATATCCTCAAACACACCTACCTGCTTGCTTCTTTTTCCACCATCCCAGTCAAGGTGAACCCTGGGCAATGGTATTTTGGAATGGAGTCCCTCCTAAAGTTCTGACTGGTATGGACTGCCTAAGCAAGTACTACTTCTCTTTAACCACTGCTGGCTCTTACAATAGTTATGTCAGAGGCTGTGTCTCTGTTAGCAGTGGCCTGTCTTACATCCACTAAGATAGAATACAAAATTCAGTGATATTTTGGTATCTCTGTTGTTTCCCAGACAATCTACCACTGGCATGCTGTTATTTGCACTTGCTGGCTCCTTCACCTTTGGTTCTCCACCTTGCCTCAGTGGGTATTTGCTTGCTCTAGAGTTCCTCTGGTTATATTTAAAACATCTAACCTTTGATCCTGGCCTTGTACCTGAAGTAGTGGCTTCCCCTGGTACTGGTGTGCTCTGCTGGGGTGCTTTAGGCTGCCCACCATGGGCTCCCCTATAACCATGCAGTGCTGGTTATCCCCTTCTTATGCAGTGATCCCTGCTTGCTAAGTAGACATCCCCTTTTCTCTCCAGCTCATCCGCAGAATTGCACTCCTGGTCTGCCAACCAGATTCTCATGTCCTCATGTAAAGTACTAAAGTCTTGTTCCCTCACCAAAAGGTCTGCCGGTCCTTCAAAAGTGGTGACCTGACACCCCCTTACCCACCTATGAAAATAAGTGCTTAACTCAGCAGTATAACCACAAACACTTTCATCTGCCTTGTGTTTATGCTCAGGAAACTTTTTTCTGTAAGATTCAGGTGTTAACTTAAAACATTCCAGTAAACACCATTTTACATTATCATAGTTTAAACCATCAGTATCAGACAATTTAGAAATAGCAGTTACCACTTTACCATGGAGTAAGGGGGTCAGGAACCATACCCAGAACCCTAGGTCAACATTGTATTGTTAACATACCCTTTCAAATACATGAATAAAACTATCAAAATCATCACCGTATGTAAACTGTGGCAGAAACTTACTGACCTTTATTGATTCTGGGGTTCAGTTATTCCCTTCACCATTACCTCCATGACCCTGCCAAAGAGTCAGGATCTCCCTCTCAAGTTGGTGCTGTTTCCTATTTTCTTCAGTAATGTTGCTGTCTCTCTTTGACATCTAAATGCCGCAGTATCTCAGCTGATTCTAACTCCATCTGTTTTGCCTTTTCTTCATCCTCCAAATGTTGCAGTCTCCCTGCTGATTTTGACTCCACCTGTTTCTTCAGTTGTTTGGCCACCAGTTCAAGTATCTTTAACTCAAGATGAATTTTTAAGTAATCTGAGGAAGAAGTGAACTGTCCTCTGAAGACTGCACATCCCCATCACCAGACTGGTTGTCTTCCAGGTTGCTAGTCTGTGCTGCAGCTGTGACCAAAGCTGAAATAATTTCCTCTTTAGTCAGGCTGGCATGCACCAGTCATTTGGCATCACACACCTTGGCTAACTGGCTCTTTGTCAGCTTGCTGTAATCTTCTGCTGACATCCTTGCCTGCCTTCCCTGACTAAACTAAACTAAACTAAACTAACCAAAATAAATAAAACTGCTGTGAAAATGAAATTCTGTATGTTTACCTTGTGGCTGCTGACAGTACACACACCTTCACTGGCAACTGCCCACTGGCTACTGAAGTTCAATTAATATCCAACCCAGCTGCCACCAGTATGTGATGGGTCCCATCTCTGCTCCAGCAATCAAGGAGAATCAATCCTCACTACTGATGCCAGTGAGCAACAGTCACTAAGAGCAAAGATGGATTCACACAATATTTTCAGATGCAGCTCCCTGCACCAAGCACCATTTCCCTTAAGACCAAACATGGAGCAAGTTCCAGACCTGTGGCTGGGCTCTCCTTTTCTCTCCAGACCCACACAAAACTCCACAGTGACCACTTTGTAACTCTGTGTCCCTCTTCCCAGTAAAATGACACACACACTTGGATATTTGAGTTTCACATACACACATTGGAAAAGCTGGCACAGATTTACTAGATGTGCCCCGTTCTGCCCAGACTCTGAGGTAATCATGCTGCCACCAGTCAGCTACCCTAAGCCTCTTACAAAGTGTACCCAATTCTACTGTGCAAACGTAATACTGATGCAAGTGGTAGAGTGGGACCAAAGCATCAAGGCTTTCAGGAGCAGCCACAGTGTCATTGAAACAAGCATAAGTACTCTCAAGATGTTAAAAGTATTCTCTAAAGGAACAGCCGCAAAAAGATATTAAAATATTTAATAAGTAAGAAAACAGAAAACAAGAGAATACAGAATACAATAAACAACAGAGTTTCAGCCACAGAGATATTAAAATAATAGAGTTAGATAGTTTCTCACAGATGCAGAAAACAAAACTAAACTACTCTCACTAAATATCCCTGACACCAAGTGGGAAAACAGACTGTTGCATGCAAATAAAACGTACAAAGCAGTTCATATATGCATAGCGATATCATGTGGCAAAAAACAAAATTACTTGCCATTATTTACTGAAAGTTTTGTGTAAAAAACAGTATGTTTCATACATAACCATTAACATATTCATTTAAAGCCTAATTTTAATACATGAAATACAAAATATTTATATGGTATATTAACATTTTATACTAATTCAAGTGTATACTATAAATGGCAACCAAGTTTATAACCTACCTTTTTTATTTAGTATGTAAAAATCTCAACTTGTCATTTTTATTAGGTGACTAGAGAAACCTTGATAAATGGCTATAAAAAGTAGCCTCCTACCCTCCCTATGGGATTTTTGGTGTACTAATGCACTATGTTCCCTGTCACATGTCAAATCACTCAAATTATATGAACATCATTTAAACATTCAAGATGTCTACCCAATATAAAATGTCCCACATTTGCAGGTGGGTAAATAAATAACCCATTCAGTGGAACATGTAATAATTTCATGAATATCAAAAACCCTATCTGTATTGATAGAAGAGAATGACTTAGTTTTTGTAACATGTTTATAAAGAACACAGTTGCCACAAGTGTAACATCTATAAGGTTTCATATCCAAAAAAACCTATCTATAAATTTCAACATATGGATCTTTAAAACCTGACAAATGATTGGCAATAGTTTTTCCATTTTTATATGAGCAGCAGCATCTTTGTAGCACTATATTACTATAAACTTTGTCACTTCTCCAAATAGGCCAATATTTGTCGATAATATCCCCAATTTTAAATAAATTACTGCCATAAGTGGTAACAAACCTCAAATATTATGAACCATTAGACTTCTTTTGTTCCCTATACTGTAACAAAATTTATCTTGTTTGAGTAGATGCCTTAATTTTAGATTTAAGAATATCAGTAAAATTACATCTCCTCTTACAAAATCTATCACAAATATCAGATGCCTATTGATTCCATTTGTGATCATTACTATAAGCACGTCTGACCCTTAACATCTGAATATGGTATATTTTTAGTTATAAAATGGGGATGAGAGCTAGATGCATACAGCAAAGATTTTTTGCTAAAAGGCTTATGATACAAGTGGTGTCAATACTGACCTCCAACAATTTTGTCACTGAAACATCAAAAACGTCAATGCTGGGAATTCAGGTAAGCTTACACGATTTTTTTTTTGGTGTATGCATCTCGACATGATGTATACATGAGCGTGAACAATTTTAGATTCAGTAAGTGTCACTTAGCATCGAGCAAGCATGCACAAACAGGGAAAGTTCTGTGGAATGCAAAATGGACAAAAGGGGATGTAAAAGTCCACATAAAAGGACATAACTCCCCAGAACATGTTAGATCACATATGTATATGTGCAAAAGGTACATTATGGATGTCTGAAAAAGGAAGGGAATATGTAAAATTAATAATAATTTTTTTAATACTATCGGCATGTTTGTGCAATGTGCTGCAGCAACCAAATATGCTTAACAGAAATAAAAAAAATATTTCTAATATGGTTTTCACAAATATACTGAATGACCTTGTGTTGGGTCTGTACAACAGTGCAAACATGCTGTTACCAGGCTCACATCATTATGAACCATGTAGTATCTAGGCTGTCAGCTGCATGCAAAAGAGGTTGATTTCCTAAATTGCTAAAAGGAGCAACTGTGTCCACATATCCATTTCTTGTAGGCTCCTACACAATGTTGATATTCTCAGAGGATGAGGATGACATCGGGGGGAGGGTGTCTTATAATTTTTAGGATTTTTCTGTTCCTAGCATGCATGTTTGTGTGGCGCAATGCATAGCTTAGCACGTTTGCATGGACAGACTACCCACATGACAGTGATGACATAGGCAGCAACCAATTAAAACTGGATATCTTCAATAAATATTTTTGACTTTTGTATAAGCTACGTTGCACACCACGGTGCACAGTGGTGTGGTGCCCACTAAAGTAGGGCCTTTAAATAATGTTAATTATATCCTGGGCAGGTGAATCACATCATAATTAACCAATCCCACACAGTGGACCTAAAGCAGAACTGTATAAAATAGGCATACACCCTACATTCTGTTTTTCCCTCAATATTTTGGGCTATTGGAATACAGACTTGGGAATTTTAACTGGGATAATGCTAGGGGCTGATGCAGGTCTACTACATCTGTATGTGCTAGATGCTGAAGTCATTAAGTCAATGCTGCTGGTGCTGCTGACAATAGGCCTAGGCCAAGAATGCAGGTCTACTACATCTGTATGTGCTAGATGCTGAAGTCAGTAAGTCAGTGCTGCTCGTGCTGCTGACAATAGGCCTAGGCCACGAAGGAGAAGAGTGTTTAGGCCCAAGGTAACCTTCCAGGAGCTACATGTGCTGGAGATTATGGAGTGCTACAGGGTGGACAGGGACATATTACAAAAACTCACTAAGCTGTGCCACCCTCAACTCAGAGCCACAGCTAACAGAGGGGAACCTATCCCAGTGAAGACAAAGGCATGTGTAGCCCTTTGGGTACTAGCTACAGGTACATTTCAAAGACCAACTGGGGACATGATGGGGGTGTGACAAGCATCTGCATCCAGGATACTCCACCAATTCCTGGATACTATGCTTCCACATGCCAGAGAGCACATATCTTTTCCCCTTATCCATAAGGTAAGTCCAGCAATATGCAGCACTTCTACCATGTAGCACACTAGCCTGAAGTGTTGGGTGCCATACACTGCACACATGTACACATCAAGGCACCACCTGGTGAGTAGGGTACAATCTATGTGAACTGCAAGGGGTAGCACTCCATCAACGGCCAGGTTGTAAGTAATGCCCATGGGATTATCCTGAATGTGTGTGCTGACAACCCTGGCAGTTATCATGACTTCCATATCTGGCACACATCACAGCTGTACCAGATGTTTGCTAGGGGGGGACATCCCACAGAGCCATTTACTGCTGGATGTTGACTATGCCCTGGAATCATAGATGATGACACCCATCAGAAATGCACACACACCCACAGAAGAATGCCATAATGAGGCACGCGCACACACTAGGAACATCATAGTGCATGTGTTTGGGCTTCTGAAGTCATGGTTCCAGTGCCTCAGAACATGTGATGGAGCCCTGCAGTATACTCCAACCACATCTACACAGATATTCACAGTATGTACTATGCTACACAATCTGATCCTGTGGAAAGAGCTGCAGCAGGATCAGCAAAGTTAAAGGATACACAGCCCCCACCAGTGCCTTGGTCACCACAGCGACAGTCACAGGAGGACATGGAGGAGAAACCCCCTGCTGATGTCTTGTAGAGAGATGTAGGTGTGTTCAGTACTCCCTGGCTTTGGCTAAGAGACAACACATAGCACATTCACTGACAATCTAAGGACATAGGGACTAACACATTACTTCTACTCATATACAGATATTAAAATGGATGCCAAGCAACTCACACATCCTTTACCTATCCATGTATTGGCTGTGTACTGCTTGCATCAGACAGAGTCAGGCCTGAACTACGATTGTGTCAATTGTAGCATTTGCAGGGCAAGGCTGTAACCTACATAGTAGTCTACTTGATTATTATGATATATCAGTGTGGTGTATGTATGGACTGGGTACATTATGCAAGTAACTATATTGGGTGAGTTGGACAGAAATGACATGCACATGGGACTAAAGATAGCCATTTCACTAATATGTTTCTATTTTTATTCAGTAGGCCTCATGCATGGAACATTCATGCAGTCTTACTACACAGATTACAGTTATTCATTGAAGGGAGATGTTAAACAGTTGGGTTAAATGATAGTCAGCCGATCGTGCATCCCAGCAAAAAATGCACTCTCTCGAGGCACTCCTAAAAATGGAGAACATCGATATCTGTACAGTAACTGAGACCTGGTTCAAGGCTCCAGAGAGCACCCCTGTAATACCAGGCTACAACTCATACCACACTTTTCGACCACCAAACCAGAACCGAAACACTAAAGGTGGAGGAGTATCAATATTCACCAAGGATATTCACACCACTAGGCTAGTTGCCCAACACAATGTGTCTGAAATTCTCCAGGTGCAACTAACACTAGGTAAGACTGCAATCCAAACTGTAGCTTGCTACAGATCCCCCACCATACCCCAAGCTTCTCACTACACATTTCTAAACATACTGGAAAATATTAAGATAGCACCAAACACCCTAATACTGGCTGATTTTAACTACCCTGCCATTAACTGGGAAAACTACTCATGTACCAACACCTTTGCCCAATGGTTCTTGGAATTCATAAATTTCAACGCCCTGGATCAACTAATCCATAGTCCCACCAGGGGCTCCAATATCCTAGACCTAGTCATTACCAACATGGGAAATCAATGCTCCAGACCTATGGTCACCCCCTTGTTAGTCAGGTCTGACCATAAGCTAATCACCCTTAACATCCACATCCCACCCACACCCCCCAGTAAGGAAACCTCCATAAAAAAACATCTCGAAAGCCAACTTCATGCTACTCAAGTCAGAAGTGACAAACTTCATGACACCCATGCAGATGGGAACTGAAAGTTCAACTGCTGAGTCCTACACTAAGGCACTGTACGAGCACACCCACTCATGCATGAATTGTGCCATCCCAAATAGAACCAAGATGCTCTCATCCAAAAAGGAAGCCAATCTGGTGGTCCCCTGCCATAAACAAACTTTACAACAAAAGGAAGAAACTGTTGCAGAAAAGAGGAAAATCCCAGGATGCAAAAAACTCCCTTACCAGTCTCAGTAAGAAACTGAGATCCCTCATAAAATCCTCCAAAGCTAGTTAAGAAAATAAAATTGCCAAAGATTCCAAAGACAACCACAAGGCATTCTACAACTATGTCAAGAATCTAAATGGCAATGCTCAGATCTGCTCTAAGCTAAAACACAATAGCATTAAATATACTGATCCCAAGGATATTGCCAATATCCTGGCAGATCAATTCAGTGCCAACTTCACCCCCCTCTTACCCCCTAAATGGCCCATCTCAAAACTGGAAGATTGCCAAATTCCAGTAATAACAGCCACGCAGGTAAATATGCACTCTCCAAAGCTAAGAATACAGCATCCATGGGACCAGATGACATACCGGGCTATGTACTACATGAACAATAATATGAAATGGCACCTCACCTAAGTGTCATGTTTAATTATAGCCTCACCTCAGGTTTCATCCCCACTGAGTGGTGCACAGCTACAGTAATCCCACTCCACAAGGGAGATCCACCTTGCAACCCAGGAACTACCACCCCATCAGTCTGACAAGCCTGATCTGCAAGGCCATGGAATGTATTATCATGGAACTTATACACAAAGACGTTGGCAACCTTCAAACACTGGATCCATGCACTTTGGGTTCGTGAAGGGCCGATCATCTCTCCTGAACCTGATTGACTTCTTTGAATCAGTCTCCAGAGCCATGGACAAGAGTAAGGTGGTCCACACAGCCTATCTAGACCTTGCCAAGGCCTTTGACACCATCCCCCACCCTGTAATCATAGATAAACTTACTAAGCTGGGCATTAATCCCTGTGTCACCCAATGGTTTGCTAACTGGCGTACTGATAGAACCCACACTGTAAAAGTAGCCAACTCCAAATCCAGCACCAGACAAGTGACAAGTGGAGTACCTCTGGGTTCAGTCCTGGGACCGCTCTTCTTTGGCATCTACTTCTCTGAAGTACAGGCCAACACTAAGGGACTCTGGCTAACAAAGTTCACAGATGACTGCAAACTGGGTGCCATTATTGAATCCCCAAATGATGTGGATACTCTACAAAAGGGCCTTACAGAAACAGATGCTTGGTGCCAGAGCCATGGGCTCAAGCTCAATGCCAAGAAATGTGTAGTTATTCCCTTTGGGGAAAAAACATGTATCTGTGAATTACCATATAGGTGGCAGTACACTAAACATTGAAAGAGTGATAAGAGACTTAGGGACACAGGTGGACAGTGGTCTCACCTTCGATAACCACATCACCACAACAGTCAGGAAATCTTTCTCTGTGGCACACCTCATCACTGAGGGCTTTTCATCCGGAAAAGGAGGTCATTGCCCCACTGTACTCATCCCTCATTAGACCCATTATACTATGCTTCCACATACCAGAGAGCACATTTCTTTTCCCCTTACCCCTAAGGTAAGGCCAGCAATATGCAACACTTCTACCATGTAGCACACTAGCCTGAAGTGCTGGGTGCCATACACTGCACACATGTGCACATCAAGGCACCACCTGGTGAGTAGCGTACAATCTATGTGAACTGTAAGGGGTAGCACTCCATCAATGGCCAGGTCGTATGTAATGCCCATGGGATTATCCTGAATGTGTGTGCTGGCAACCCTGGCAGTTATCATGACTCCCATATCTGACACACATCACAGCTGTACCAGATGTTTGCTGGGGGGGGGGGGGCATCCCGCAGAGCCATTTACTGCTGGATGTTGGCTATGCCCTGGAATCATAGATGATGACACCCATCAGAAATGCACACACACCCACAGAAGAATGCCATAATGAGGCACGCGCACAAACTAGGAACATCATAGTGCATGTGTTTGGGCTTCTAAAGTCATGGTTCCGGTGCCTCAGTACATGTGATGGAGCCCTGCAGTATACTCCAACCACATCTACACAGATATTCACAGTATGTACTATGCTACACAATATGATCCTGTGGAAAGAGCTGCAGCAGGATCAGCAAAGGAAAAGGATACACAGCCCCCACTAGTGCCTTGGTCACCACAGTGACAGTCACAGGAGGACATGGAGGAGAAACCCCCTGCTGATGTCTTGTAGAGAGATGTAGGTGTGCTCAGTATTCCCTGGCTTTGGCTAAGAGACAACACATAGCACATTCACTGACAACCTAAGGGCATAGGGACTAACACCTTACTTCTACTCATATACAGATATTAAAATGGATGCCAAGCAACTCACACATCCTTTACCTATCCATGTATTGGCAGTGTACTGCTTGCATCCAACAGAGTCAGCCCTGGACTACGGTTGTGCCAACTGTAGTATTTGCAGGGCAAGTCTGTAACCTACATAGTAGTCTACTGGATTATTATGATATATCAGTGTATGTATGGACTGGGTACATTATGAAAGTAACTATACTGGGTGAGTTGGACAGAAATGACATGAACATGGGACTAAAGATAGCCATTTCATTAATATGTTTCTATTTTTATTCAGTAGGCCTCATGCATGGAACATTCATGCAGTCTTACTGCACAGATTACTGTTACATCATTGAAGGGAGATGTTAAACAGTTGGGTTAAATGATAGTCAAATGATCATGTATCCCAGCAGAAAATGCACTCTCTCAATGCACTCCTAAAAATGGAGAACATCGATATCTGTGCAGTAACTGAGACCTGGTTCAAGGCTCTAGAGAGCACCCCTGCACAATACCAGGCTACAACTCATACCACACGTTTTGGCCACCAAACCAGAACAGAAACACTAAAGGTGGAGGAGTGTCAATATTCACCAAGGATATTCACACCACCAGGCTAGTTACCCAACACAATGCGTCTGAAATTCTCCAGGTACAACTAACACTAGGTAAGACTGCAATCCAAACTGTAGCTTGCTACAGATCCCCCACCATACCCCAAGCTTCCCACTACACCTTTCTAAACCTACTGGAAAATATTAAGATAGCACCAAACACCGTGATACTGGGTGATTTTAACTACCCTGCCATTAACTGGGAAAACTACTCATGTACCAACACCTTTGCCCAACGGTTCTTGGAAATCATAAATTTCAATGCCCTGGATCAACTAATCCATAGTCCCAGCAGGGGCTCCAATATCCTAGACCTGGTCATTACCAACATGGGAAATCGATGCTCCACACCTATGGTCACCCCCTCGTTAGTCAGGTCTGACCATAAGCTAATCACCCTTAACATCCACATCCCACCCACACTCTCCAGTAAGAAAACCTCCATAAAAAACTTCTCCAAAGCCAACTTCATGCTACTCAAGTCAGAAGTGACAAACTTCATGACACCCATGCAGATGGGAACTGAAAGTTCAACTGCTGAGTCCTACACTAAGGCACTGTACGAGCACACCCACTCATGCATGAATTGTGCCATCCCAAATAGAACCAAGATGCTCTCATCCAAAAAAAGGAAGCCAATCTGGTGGTTCCCTGCCATAAACAAACTTTACAACAAAAGGAAGAAACTGTTGCAGAAAAGAGGAAAATCCCAGGATGCAAAAAACTCCCTTACCAGCCTCAGTAAGAAACTGAGATCCCTCATAAAATCCTCCAAAGCTAATTACGAAAATAAAATTGCCAAAGATTACAAAGACAACCACAAGGCATTCTATAACTATGTCAAGAATCTAAATGGCAATGCTCAGATCTGCTCTAAGCTAAAACAGAATGGCATTAAATATACTGATCCCAAGGATATTGCGAATATTCTGGCAGATCAATTCAGTGCCAACTTCACCCCCCTCTTACCCCCTAAATGGCCCATCTCAATACCAGAAGATTGCCAAATTCCAGTAATAACAGCCACGCAGGTAAAAACGCACTCTCCAAAGCTAAGAATACAGCATCCATGGGACCAGATGACATACCGGGCTGTGTACTACATGAACTACAATATGAAATGGCACCTCACCTAAGTGTCATGTTTAATCATAGCCTCACCTCAGGTTTCATGCCCACTGAGTGGCGCAGAGCTACAGTTATCCCACTCCACAAGGGGGGATCCACCTTGGATCCCGGAAACTACTGTCCCATCAGTCTGACAAGCCTGATCTGCTAGGGCATGGAACGCATTATCATGGAACTTATAAACAAAGACATTGGCAACCTTCAAACACTGGACCCGACCCAGTTTGGGTTCGTGAAGGGCCGATCTTTTCTCCTGAAACTGATTGACTTCTTCAAATCAGCCTCCAGAGCCATGGACAAGGGTAAGGTGGTCCACACAGCCTATCTAGACCTTGCCAAGGCCTTTGACACCATCCCCCACCCTGGAATCATAGATAAACTTACTAGGCTGGGCATTAATCCCTACGTCACCCAATGGGTTGCTAACTGGCATACTGATAGAACCCACACTGTAAAAGTAGCCGACTCCAAATCCAGCTCCAGACAAGTGACAAGTGGAGTACCTCAGGGTTCAGTCCTGGGACCGCTCATGTTTGGCATCTACTTCTCTGAAGTACAGGCCAACACTAAGGGACTCTAGCTAACAAAGTTCGCAGATGACTGCAAACTGGGAGCCATTATTGAATCCCCAAATGATGTGGATACTCTACAAAAGGGCCTTACAGAAACAGATGCTTAGTTCCAGAGCCATGGGCTCAAGCTCAATGCCAAGAAATGTGTAGTTATTCCCTTTGGGGAAAAAACATGTATCTGTGAATTACCATATAGGTGGCAGTACACTAAACATTGAAAGAGTGATAAGAGACTTAGGGACACAGGTGGACAGTGGTCTCACCTTCGATAACCACATCACCACAACAGTCAGGAAATCTTTCTCTGTGGCACACCTCATCACTGAGGGCTTTTCATCCGGAAAAGGAGGTCATTGCCCCACTGTACTCATCCCTCATTAGACCCATTATAGAATACAACACCCCTTTTGGTATGTACCTCTCAAAACATCTGCAACAACTGGAAAGGCCACAGAAATACCTCACTAAAAGAATCACAGGCCTAAAGCAGATGCCCTATGCTGACCGCCTTAAAAAACTCCAGCTATACTCTGTCACATATCGTCTACTCAGAGGCGATCTCTGCTTAACACACAAGGCCATGTCAAACCCAGAGCTGTTGGACATGCTACACTTAAAGAAATCCCAATCCCTCAGAGCCACATGCTCCAGGGATCTAAACCTTGTCATCCAATAAACAAAACATGCTGGAGGGATAGGTTCCTGACCCAGAGACTCCCCAGACTCTGGAATAGATTGCCCATACATGTCAAGCAGAGTGCCTCTTTGGCCCTCTTCAAAAGGAACCTTGATGATTGGATGAGAGAAAGGAAATTCACCCCAGGGATCATGTCAGTTGCCCTGCTAGACAGGGGTCCAGGGAAGTAAATAGTGTGGGAAAAAATAGCCAGGGAATTGTTATGGCTAGGCTTGTATAGGCCCTAGGGCTGATAGCCTAGTACCAACCTATGAACTTACGAACCTATGAAAATGTGGTGTTGTTCCCCCACCCCCAAAACAGCAGTGTTCCCTTGTAACTGCTGTAACAGTAACTCATCAATGGTATATGAGCATTCACTCAATCTCAGGCTAGTACTATAGAAATTGATCATACATTGTATTTTAGGTAATGGAGGAATAACTAATGTACATATTTACGCAGATAATTGTGTGATGAATCACTCCTTGTCTGTCAAGCAGCTTCAGCAGCTTAAAGGACTAAGGCAATCACCTTGTGTGATGGTGTTCATGGTTCTTATCTTGAATTATCCACTTGTTTTGGATGTGAGGTATCCATAATTTGTGTTATACAGACTGTCAGCCTGCTTGTGCTGTACTGTTTTAACTGCTGTCACATATTAATTACATAAGACAACTTTAGAAAATCTTAGCCAATGTGCGTGAAGTGCAGCAGTGCAGAGACAGGGACAGATGTCATATTGTGTAATACACAAAATCCTAGAATAGAGTACAGCTAGATATGGGCTGGAGTCAGTTTAAAACTAGCCAAAACTCCCAGTGGGTATGTTCTTACACTTATGTAAGCTGAGCGCAACTCTGTTGCTTCTCGCACAATTACGTTGATAATATATATTTATGTGCCTATAGATACATATATGCATATTTACATATATATATATATATATATATATATATATATGTACACATCTGGACAGAGGAAGAAGGACAAGGATACCTGGTGATGGAATGAGGAAGGACAGAAGAGTATACAGAGAAAGAGGCTGACAAAGAAGAAGTGGGATTGTCAGATAGGTGAAGAAAGTAGACAGGAGTATAAGGAGATGAGGTGCATGGCAAAGAGAGAGGTGGCGAAGGCTAAGAATAAAGCGTATCGAGAGTTGAATGAAAGGTTGAACACTAAAGAGGGAGAAAAGGACCTGTACTGATTGGCTAGACAAAAGGACTGAGCTGGGAAAGATGTGCAGCAGGTAAAGGTGATAAAGGATAATGAGGGGACCATACTCACAAGTGAGGAGAGTGTGTTGAGGGGATGGAAAGAGTACATTGAGGGGTTATTGAATGAAGAAAATGAGAGGGAGAGAAGGTTGAATGATGTGGGGATAGTGAATCATGAAGTACAATGGATTAGCAAGGAGGAAGTAAGGATAGCTATGAAAAGGATGAAAAATGGAAAGGCTGGTGGTCCAGATGACATACCTGTGAAGCATGGAGGTGTTTAGGTGAAATGGCAGTGGAGTTTTTAAACAGATTGTTTAATGAAATCTTGGAAAGTGAGAGGATGCCTGAGGAATGGAGAAAAAGTGTTTTGGTACCAATTTTTAAGAATAAGGGTGATGTGCAGAGCTGTAGTAACTACAGAGGGGTAAATAACTGATCAGTCACAGCATGAAATCATGGGAAAGAGTAGTAGAAGCTAGGTTAAGAAGGGAGGTGATGATTAATGATCAGCAGTATGGTTTCATGCCAGGAAAGAGCATTACAGATGCGATGTTTGCTCTGAGAGTGTTGATAGAGAAGTACAAAAAAGATCAAAAGGAGTTGCAATGTGTCTTTGTGGACTTAGAGAAAGCATATGTAAGGGTGCCTAGAGAGGAGTTCTAGTAATGTATGAGGAAGTCGGGAGTCACAGAGAAGTATGTAAGAGTGGTACAGAATACGTACAAGGGTAGTGTGACAGCAGTGAGATCTGCAGTGGGAGTGACAAATGTGTTTAAGGTGGAGGCGGGTTTACATCAAGGATCAGCTCTGAGCCCTTAATTATTTGCAGTGGTGATGGACAAGTTGACAGACAAGATTAGACAGGAGTCACCATGGACTCTGATGTTTGCAGATGACATTGTGATATGTAGTGAGAGTAGGGAACAGGTTGAGGAGACCTTGGAGAGGTGGAGATATGTTCTATAGAGGAGAGGAATGAAGGTCAGCAGCACTAAGACAGAATATATGTGTGTGAATGAGAGGGAGGATAGAGGAATGGTGAGCATGCAGGGAGTAAAGTTGGCGAAGGTGGATGAGTTTATATACTTGGGATCAACAGTTCAGAGTAATGGCGAGTGTGGAAGAGAGGTGAAGAAGAGAGTACAGGCAGGGTGGAGTGGTTGGAGAAGAGTGTCAGAAGTGATTTGTGACAGAAGAGTATCAGTAAGAGTGAAAGGGAAGTTCTACAAGAGGGTAGTGAGATCAGCTATGTTATATGGGTTGGAGACAGTGGCACTGACAAAAAGGCAGGAGTCAGAGCTGGATGTGGTAGATTTAAAGATGTTAAGCTTTACACTGGGTGTGATGAGGGTAGACAGGATTAGGAATAGGTACATTAGAAGTAGGCCCAGGCTGGACGGTTTGGAGACAAAGCCAAAGAGGAGAGATTGCATTGGTTTGGACATGTGCTGAGGAGGGATGCTGGGTATATTGGGAAAAAGATGCTAAGGATGAAGCTGACAGGTAAGAGGAAAAGAGTAAGGCCTAAGATAAGGTTTATGGATGTGGTGAGAGAGAGCATGCAAGTGGTTGGTGTGACAGATCAAGATGAAGAGGACAGGAAGAAATGGAAACAGATGCTTTGTTGTGGCGACCCCTAATGGGAACAGCTGAAAAAAAAAAGAAGAAGATACGTGTGTGTGTGTGTGTGTGTGTGTGTGTGTGTGTGTGTATATGTATATATATATAGTTCATATGTATATATATATATATATATATATATATATATATATATATATATACGTGTGTGTATGGGTTCACTAGACAATCTTGAAATACTAAAATGTTGAATTTCAGTATTTCGAGACTGAATAGTAGAAAGTGCAGTTATGTGAAACTGCACAATGTCGAATGCAGAAATGTTGAATTCGCTGTTGTGGTGCCACGTTCGTGACATGCAGTGTGGTTTGTGGATTAAGCTGGGGATTCAGGTATGTGTTTTTTATGTAAGGGTATTGGGTAGGGATTTTAGTGTGTGTGAATGTGCATAGTGGTGGTTTTTGTGTGTTTGTGTGTTTAGTGTGACCTCGGAGTTAGTATATATATATATATATATATATATATATATATATATATCTATATAGATATATATATATATATATATATATATATGGGTTCACTTCAAAATCTCGATATTCTGAAATACCGAATTTCAGAATACCAAGATTAGAATACCAAATGCTCGGAATTGCGAAACACCAGAAGCGCGAAATTCAAAATATCGAAGTTCGGAGCTTCTGGTGTTGTGGTGTATGAATGGATCTATGTGCAGGTAAGTTTCTATGCATGTGTAGGTTATGTGCTGTAGTGTATGCTAGTGTGTGTTTTGCTTCTGATGTGTGGTTGCAAGGGACTGTGAAATGTGTGTGTATGAGTTGCCTTTGTGTGTGTGATTGTGCGATCTTGGAGTTAATATATATAAGTGGGGGGTGTGGGGTGCAGGGGGACAAAGTCCCCCTGCTTGTTTCTAGTTTAGGTTAGTTTTGTTTGTGTGTGGGGGTAGTTGTGTGTATGTGAGTGTGTGTATGCAAGTGTTGGGATTTTGAGTTTCGCGATTATGGGCATTCAGTATTGTGGTGTTTCGGCTTTATGATCTTGATATTCTGAAATTTGGTACTTCAGAATTTCGAGATTATAAAGTGAACATATATATATATATATATATATATATATATATATATATATATATATATATATATATATATATATATATATATATATATGGTACATATAGGTACACACCTGCCATCAATTAAAGAGATTCTGATTAACCCCATATATTTAGCACCACACTTTAAGTAATATGAACCAAGTATACATTTTTAATTTCCTATTTCAGTCAATGTTGCTTTAAGAAAGTGGCGGGCTTTCTGTTGATTTAATGAAATAATTAATTGATTGTATGAGTTTAAATACTATCTGTAAACTGGGTTTTTTTGTCTGAGGAAGTACAATCCATTTATTTGTAAGAAAGTACTTACTTATTTGATAATAAACAAAGTTTTTTACCTTTGGTTTGCCTTTTTGAGGATTCTAACCCCATATAAGGTTCAGCTGTCCTAGTAGGACTTTCCTGACATTTACTCAGTTGCCTGCTACAGCAAAAGCCATGGTTTGCAGAGAACTTACAAAGCATCAAAGGGATCTCATTGTTGGAAGGTATCAGTCAGGAGAAGGGTACAAAAACATTTCCACAGCATTGGATATACCATGGAACACAGCAAAGACAGCCATCATAAATTGGAAAAAATATGGGATAACAGTGACATTGCAAAGAATTGGACATCCCTCCAAAACTGATGAAAGGACAAGACAAAAACTGGTCAAGGAGGCTTTCAAGAGACCTACAGCAACCCTGAAGGAGCTGCAGGAATTTCTGACAAGTACTGGTTGTGTACTACATGTGACAACAATCTCCCGTATTCTCCATATGTCTGGCCTATAGGGTAGGGTTGCAAGATGGAAGCCTTTTCTTACACAGAAAAATATCCAGCCCAGCTAAAATTTGCAAAGCAATACATCAAGTCTCACAAAAGCATATGGAAATATGTGTCATGGTCAGATGAGACCAAGGTTGAACTTTTTGGCTACAATTCCAAAAGGCTGGTTTGGCACAAGAACAACACTTTGCATCATCAAAAGAACACCGTCCCCACTGTGAAGCATAGTGGTGGCAGTATCATGCTTTGGGGTTGCTTTTCTTCAGCTGGAACTGTGGCTTTAGTCAAGCTGGAGGGAATTATGAACAGTTTCAAATACCAGTCATTTTTGGCCCAAAACCTTCAGGCATCTACTAGAAAGATGAAGATGAAGAGGAATTTTACCTTTCAACATGACAGTGACCCCAAGCATACATCCACATCATGAAAAGAATGGCTTCACCAGAAGGAAATTAAAGTTTTGGAATGGCCCAGCCAAAGCCCAGACCTTAATCCAATAGAAAATATTTGGGGTTACCTGAAGAGGGCTGTGCACAAGACATGCCCTCGCAATCTGACATATTTGAAGCGCTTTTGCAAGGAAAAGTGGGCAAATATTTCCAAGTCAAGATGTGCCATGCTGATAGACTCCTACCCAAGAAGACTGAACTGTGTACACTTTATATATATATATATATATATATATATATATATATATATATATATATATATATATATATATGTGTGTGTTTATATGCATGTGTGTATGTCTGTATTGCCCCACATACCCAGATTGTGGTGATTAAAGCTGCACTATGACACATTTATAATGTTGGTCAAAGGACCAAAAGTAAGGACTCAACAGTAGATGATGCACTTACTTACAGCCCCCTGTGCCTGATGGATGTCACCACACATACACCAACAAGTGAACAAGTTGTGTAATGTATGATGTGTACTCACACATTGACAGAGCAAATTGTTTTTGGCCACAGGCTTACCCATCCAAATGCAAACAGACACATATGGCCAAAATGGCTACTGTTGCCACATAGCTAGGATAAAAGACAGTTGTCTGACTGCTAGGCTACTAGATGCAGTTGGCAGTAAGAAGCAATGTGAATCTGCAGGCCACACATGCTGTTCAACACAGGCCTTGTGTATGCCATCTACAAGTAGCTCACCTACAGTCATTTATAAAGCAGACTTAAGCCATGGTGTGTATGTTAAGTATCATGATTTGTAGTATGTAAGGCTAGATAGGTAGGAATTCTAATCTCACTGCACCTACTTGCTGTATTTATATGTGCATTTCACTACAAAACAAATATAATTACCACACTGACTTAAAAAGGGACAGGTAGCAGGTGACACAGGCCTCCAAAGTTCCTGTCCTCCATAAGGCCCGCTTATTTCATCTAGCATAAGAGCACCTAAAGACATTGTCAGACATTAGCCATGACATGTACATTACATACTGTGATCTGTAGTGTATAAGACTAGGTAGGTAGGAGTTCTAATCTCACTATAGCCAACCTGGAGTGTGTGTGCTGGGCAGTATTCTGTAAACATTAGTTGGTAGTGATATCATTCTCACTGTAGCTAGGTTGGTGTGTGCATAGGTGTCAGTCAGAGCATCAGCCTATGGTATCATAGGATCAATAGAATTTACTAGGCTAATGACCCTAGTGCCCTTACAAGGCTAATGGTCCTAGGGCCCTTACAATCCTAGCCATATTCTTACCCTTATTTACACAAACATCTATTGCCCCTATCCAAGTGGGACACATGCAGAACCCCCTTGGTAAACTTATGGTCATCCATCCAATCGTACAGATTGCATCTGAAGAAGGCCAATGAGGTGCACTGTTTGACATTAAGTGGGAGTCTATTGCTAAGGTTTGTTAAACCCTGGTAGACATATCTCTCCCTTCAGCTTGTTTTATTGATGTCACATACCAGGTTAAGGTCCTTACAGTGAGTAATCCATGTAACATTCGACTTACGGAAATGCAGCATTACCAATAAAGCAGGGTCACAGATTGCCTTGTATGCAGGACAGAGATCACCTCTGAGCAGTCTTTATAGCACAGACTAAAGTTACAGTGATTTTAGATGATCCCCATAGGACATATGCTGAAGACTTGAATTTCTCTTGTATAGAACATTTGAGGTCTCTGCAGTTGCCACTGGTGCTTGGAAATATACACAATAAAATGGCCATTGCACTCATATATTGGCCTGGTGAGGGAACAGTACGTGGAGATTATAGCTGCTTCATATTCAGGTTGCAGTGCCCTCAGTTATGACATGAGCAAGATATAATGCTCTTCTTACCACTGTATTTTCAGGGTCTATATCACATCAGCGAATGCTAAAAATAGCGAACGCTGATATATCGTACTTCAAAGTCTGAAAGCTGAAGGGAAACATTTGCCGGGTCATTCTCTGTACTTTGCTGTTTTCCCCACTGTTGTGCAATCTCAGAGTTGATATATTTAAGTTGGGGCATGTGGGGGGCACAGCCCCCCCCCATTTAAATTGACTGTATACTCCTTTTTTTTTTTTGGATCAGCGAATTTTTTCCCTGGGAAAAAATTAGCTGATCCATTCCTTCACATTTTTCAGCTTTCAGATTTTGAAGTTCTGTATATCAATGTTCGCTATTTTTAGCTTTTGCTAATATGATATAGACCCATGTTGACATGGTGACCTAAGGTAAGGTAGGTGTAAAGCTGTGTGCCCAGGTCTCTCACCCCAGAATATATACTTAAGGTGTTCCTATTGTTGTGCTACTTAGCAGGGACATTGCTGGTACTGAAAGGAATGATACTACACATATTTGCATGGAGTTTAATGCCATGATTGTGTCAACAATCATTTGGTCATGTATGACCCTCTTGTTAGATGTTGACATAATTTTGAGTGTCTATGACCACTCCCAGTTTGCAGGCATCAGCAAACCTTGTCAGCCACAGACATTCACTTTGTGTTTGTACATTAGATGAATTGATTCCAAACCTTAGAGGACCCAGGACTGAACCCTGTGGAACACCACTGGTTACAGCTTTGCTATTGTAGGTGGCTACCCCTATTCTGACTAGATGAGTGCTAGCAGTGAACCAGGTAGTGACCCTTCTAATGATATTAATGTTGATGGCTAGTGGGGTGGATTTGTCAATGATGCCTGAGTGGGGGATAGTGTCAAACAGCTTGGCTAAGTCCAGGTGCTGTATGCATAGATGTTCCCTCATCGAGGTCACTGGTGACTGCCTCATAGATGTCCAACAGGTTACCAGGCATGATCTCCCTTTCACAGATCCAAACAGTGCAGGGTCAAATGTTTTTAGATATCTTTGTTGAAACTGTCCATGATGATTTGCCCCATGGCCTTACAGATACGGCTAGTCAGGCTAATAGGTCTATAGTTCCCATGGTCAGTAGATGCACCACATCTGTGCAAGGGGATAACAGTGGCCAATTTCCAGTCAGCTGGAAAGCAGCAAGTGGTTACACTATAATTGCAAAGGGTTTCCAATGGTGTTGGTAATCTATGTTGGATACCATGTAGGACACAGCCTGGGATGTTAGCAGGTGCAATAGATGCTGTGTTTGTCACCTTAAAGAGGTAATTTACTACCCTATCTTTAGAAATATCATGGTGTATGTGTTATGTGGACAGGGAGTGCTGTTGTCACAGAACCTGTCAGCTAACAGGTTGGCTATCTACAGGCTCATTATATGTGGTATCATTAAGTATGAGTTTGGCAAAAATGTGGGCCTTTCCTTTTATGTTACACATGTAACTACACAATGTGTTGTGGTTGTCTTTTGTGGAGGAGGCTAATTTTGTCCCATACGTTATTTTGCAGGACTATATAACACTTATTTGCTTGTGTAAGCTGAGAAGGCAGTGCTACATTTTAGGGGGACTCCCTCCCTCCTAATGTGAGACACCAATGTCTACCTCTTATTGTAAAGCATGCTAGTAGCAGTTGTCCACCAGGCAGATTTGCTGTGCCATAAAAAGCTTGTTTTGCCCCTGTCAGGTACAGGTGAGTCAATGCAGTTGTACAACTGCTTGTGTAAAGCATTGGTGTAGAGCTTGGCATAGTTGCTTGTTCCATCTGAGGGAGGTGGTGCAATCAAGCTATTTATGCCATCCCATAGGAGGTTTAAAATTGCTTTGTTAAACTTTATTTCTTTATATGCTGCAGGGGAGGAGGGTCAGGTGTTATACGTATTTTACATGTGACTAATTCAGGGTCACATCTCATCAAGGAGGACGTCACAGTGGAAGATCTACAATTGTCACCCATATTGGTAAGCACCCAATCCAGTATGTTGTTTCCCCTTGTGTGAATGTCAACCCACTAATCCAGGGCATTGTAGTCAAGGAAGTCGACTAACTTTGGGGCAAGTGAGTTTGAGCATGAGTTATCTATCCATTTGTTGGGTAGTTAAAGTCAACCAAAACCATCTTGTTTTGCTGTATATTGATAGACTCAGGTAGATCCATTTAATCACAGTGGGTGTCCTGATTCAAGGAGTTGCTCCTGTAGCTGGTAATGACTTCATGAGGTGCCCTACAAGCAGTTAATATCACCTGCAGTTTCTCCAGGGAATCATACTGTCTAACTATTCTGGGGTGTCTGGTGTTTCTTTATGTGTCTGCTAAAGACCTCCGCACATGTAGGTATGTGTGATGTGGATTTCTATGGGTAGGAGGTGCTCCTTCTGTCCTTAATGAATATGGATACACCACCTCCATTACTTTGCACGCTTTAGGTTTGAGGGCTGAATGTGCGGAAGGAGGTGTAACCTGGTACGGCTGCAGTGCTCTTCACAGCCTTGACCCAGGTGTCTGTGACTGCACAATTGTCTGCATCTTCCAAGGTGGGGACCGCTTCCAATGAGTGGAGTTTAGTGTTGACATTCCTAGCATTTAACAGCATAACCGTGATGTTGTTTGTAGATGGCGTTTTCTCATTGGAAAGTTTTTCCTTGAGGCACTGACAAAAAGGCACACTATGGCAGGGGGGGGTAGCAACAGCCTTGGTCAGTAGCCAAAATGCCAGGGGTGAGAGATGAAGACCATCTCTGTCAAAGCATTGAGTCTGTTGAGCAGGTAATCCCAGACTGACAGATAATGGATCCCCTTACATTGCCACCACACACTATGGCAATTATTTATTAAGTCAATCCTTTTCCATTTGTATTGAGCCATCATCCTAGGTGATGGTAACATGCAGCTCAAGGCCAAGGGCATACCTGCCTGAGACACATAGTCTGTCAGCCCAGTCATATCTCTGCATACAGTCTAGAGAGGTATGTCTCAGGTCGTACACACCAAAAGGAATGTGATGTAGTCATAACAGTACCTGATGTTGACAGACTTGAGTGCATGTGTGATATGGCATGTCCTGGCAAATCACAGAAAGCTGAATGTGACACAACAGTGTGTCTCATGATGTAATCACCTATGAGTAATATGTTTGATTTTGTGTTTTTCCTTAGGTGTTGGACCAGTGATACAGTGTTGCATGAGCTATTATGTGTACTGTGTTCTGCAGAGGTATGATTATGTGTAGCGAGCTTGTGTGTGGGTTTCTGGGGTATCTGGTGTTTCTTTATGTGTCTGCTAAAGACCTCTGCACATGTAGGTATGTGTGATGTGGGTTTCTATGGGGTAGGAGGTGCTCCTTCTAGGCATTTACTTCTCTGCAGTCATAGCCACTGTCATTGGCCTCTGATTGTCTAAATTTGCAGAAGATTGAAAAGTAGGAGCTGTCATTGAATCCCACACTGACTCAACAGTTATCCAGTATGGGCTGACACAGACATTTAGTTGTTGTCAGAGCCATGGACTAACAATAAATGCCAAGGAATGCATAATACTATCCCTTGGGAAGTCATCCACCCAGGTAACTAATGAATTGACTGCACACCTCCAACAGCTGACCCAGTAGTCAGGGACTTACAGACACATATATAGTGATCCAGCCTCTGACTTTCATGGGTTGGTAATATTTAGGGATGCATTCTATGTTACGCAACCTATAAACAAAGATATGGAATGTAAATCCAGGTGTATTCCTGCCATGCAGGGAGGTGCCAGACCCTACTGTGTACCTCCTGCATATTCAAAAATGGACTAGCATGAGAATTACCTGTCCTACACACCTACACATTGACAGTGGTATAAACAGGGCATGCTGGACAGACAGGTTTGTAGCCCAGAAACTAAACCCAATATGTAAAAGGCTCCTCATGTATGTGAAGCACAGTTCTGCCCTAAAGCAAATCATGTGCATGTTGTACGGCAGGATGGGTAACACGATAATGATAACTGCTTTAGGACAAATGTCTCAAATGGACACAGGGCAAGTGTGGATGGTTCACCTCACATGCCCTGGCTTGGCCATGTGTCACCTCCCCAAACCCTGCTTACACTTTTCAAGGGTATCAGACCTTCTCAGAATTTAGAGATGCATGGTTAGGATGAAAAACACCCTTGTTTTTGTTAGCCTATTATACACATATGAGCCTATGTAGCCATGCAACTATACTGTTTTACCTTTCTGATGACATTTTTCTTCTGTACTGTCATTCCATCCTGTGCTCTGATGTTGATGGGTTTATTGTAGATGCGAACCCATAGGTGTGTCCTACACCAGTGGTCTCAAACTTTTTTGCACCAAGGATTGGTTTTATGTAAGAAAATCTTCCACGGACCAGCCATCGGGTGCGCATAATAAAGTGCATAGCATTTATTTATTTATTTGACATTTGTTTACTGGGGAGGCCTGACTGGACTGGAAGTCCATTTTCAGCCAAGACCTGGGGAGAAAAGCTCCAAAGTACAATAAAAAGACAACTAGCAATAATTACCAAACAAAAAGTGCACATTCTGCTTAACAGCATAACATTGAATTACTATGGTTGAGAGAGGTATGTAAACCTAATAGCAACCTTATTGGCATCCTAAGTTTATAAGAGCAATATTTAAAATCTGTCCCTATTATTTGGCTTTGTCCAGCATACCTCTCATCTCTACAGATTTTCACAGAATGTCCAGATTTTTGCCTCTTATTTTACATCTGTTTCTCATAAAATTGTTTTCTGGCAAATCACTGGTAGATCATTGAGGTTTGAAGTCAGAAAATAATGACAGACAATTGAGTTTCAGACTTCATGCCCTTCCGAAAATGCATGCTAATGGAAAACCTGCATTTCTATCTACTTTCTAAGTTTTTAGGAGCAGTACTTAAAAGTGTCCCTATTTTTGGGCCATTGTCCCCCCATTATTTTTGGCTTTGTCCAGATTTCTTGCTCTAAGAGGTTGAAAGGTTTATGCCCAGATTTATTGTGTGAGAGTTTGAGTGGTATGGCCTAGAGATGTGTAAACCTAATGGCAACCTTATATGTTTATAAAAGCAATATTTAAAATCTATCCCTATTATTTGTGGCTTTGTCCAGATTTATTGTGCAAGCGTTTGAGTGGTATGGTTGAGAGATATGCAAACCTTATTGCTGCTGCTGCTACTGCTGCTGCCAGGCATCACTGTCATACTTCCCTCTCTCACACACACACACACACACACACACACACACACACACACACACACACACACACACACACACACACACACACACACACACACACACACAGTCTCTTGCATTCATGCATGCATTCACTCACACAAGATCATTCTCACTCTCTCTCTCTCACACACACAGTCTGTTTTGCTTTCATGCACACAATCACTCACACAAGCAGATAGAAACATACACACACACACGCACACTTTTTTTGGTTTACTTGACTTTTATTTTACACTCGTTAAACAGCAAAAGCACTGCTTAGACAGTGTAAAATAACGGCTTAATCAATCTCACTGCTCACTATCTTTCATACACACACAGTCTCTTCTTTCACACACACATATATTCTGCTTTCATACACTCATTCCCTCACACACACAGACATATAAAGACTCATACAAATACATGCATGCATTCACTTTTTTTGTTTCACTCCATGCCTGGTGGCCTAGTAACAAATGATTTGTGGACAGTTATAGGTCCGCGGCCTGGTGATTGGGGACTACTGTCCTAAACAATCCTGAAAGTGAAACTTAAACAGTGCCATGATACACCTTTCATTGTGTGACTACACAGCCATTTGCAACAGGATCCATCATAATGTACACAACATAATGTGGTTTACACAAATAGCAGTGTTCAAAATGTGTGACTGTCCACTACAAGTAGCATGTCAAAGGTAACAATGGATGAAACAAATACATATTAATTTAGATAGTCAACATGTGCATCAGACAAATAGCTTAATTTCCCTGCATTGACAACGATGACAGGGATGTGGCACAGGTATCATCACTTGCAGAGAGACTGGGTATACGTAGGCATACTGACTGTGTACGGTGATAATGAGGGTGGATGAGGGATGTAAACCTCTGTAACAGAGGGTGTTGTATGGGGGTGCAAGAGGCCTAGGCTGACCTAATAGGTTGGCAAGCCTATGTGTGAGTCAGAAAGGGGAGCAGGCAAAATGGACCATGTGAGGAGTGTGTGTCTGTAGGTGACCAGAGTGTGACAGTGGTGTGTGAGTGTCTGCATGAATACAGCCAAGCTCAGTGCTAGCCCTACGTGAATATATGTTGGTAAATTTTGAGCCATGCATGGTAGAGCTGACAGTTCATCATCTTCACCCCCCAAACATGAGATCTGGTTCTGGCATGAGCTGCACTGGATCCTCCATGCCCAAAGTCAGATGCTGAGCTACTACCTGAGGGTGACTACTGTCTGCCAGGACAGTGTCCTCCACGAGATTGCCCAGAACCATGAGCCCATGGCCTGCCACGTATTGGTGTGAACAGCATACCACCCTCTGGAGTGCTGGATGTACTGCTAGTACAGGAGCGTGATTGTGCATGGCCACGTGGACTGTCAGCAAAGATGGTTGCTGACCTATGTCCATAAGTCTGATGCTCAACTCCAACCAGATGTTGCATCACAGCCAATGTGCATTCCAAGGTAGATAGTGTGCGATCTGTCTCAGACCAATGTCTTTCCACTGTGTCTGTCAAGTGATCCAGGGTATCAGCAATGTGGTGGAGGCAGTAATGGATGTCAGACTGTGCTGCATCCATAACCCTGAGCATTCATCTGGAGTTCCTTTTAGAATGTGGCTGTGCCTCCATGACAGCACTAAACATCCGCCGAGTGACATGTGATGAGACCCCTGCAACAAGTGCTGGAAGGACAGCAGGCCTCCTATGTACACCCCTATTAATTCACCTTGTGTGGAACCTCGCAAACTGTTTGGCTATGGTCAGTGTTCACACTCACTGCAGCCAAAGTAGCCACACTTCCCTGTTCAGTGTCCTCACCCTCTGACTGTCCAGTATATGTGGTCTCAGGGAACTGGGTATACTTAGGCATACTGATTGTGTACAGTGATAATGAGGGTGGACAAGGGATGTAAACCTCTGTGACAGATTCAACCCCTTCAACCCCCAGCTGTGCCTCACTTTGACCATTATAATCATCAGAGTCTGAAGAGACACTGACATCTGGTTATGAAGGGGATAAAGACCAACATCCCAGGTCACCTGATATATAAAGGTGAAACCATCACATTACTACCTACAGTGCTATGATCTGCAGTACTATGTTTCGATATATGTTAAGCTGTATTCACTGCTGTCATTATTACAGACTTGGAAAACCCACAAGATGAGATACTAGGACACGAGGTCATTAATGTCTAACCCAAATTTGTAAGTATTTCAAAATAAATCTTTAAACTGGACTTCATGAGTACTACATAAATTATGTACACTGTTGACATTCTGCAGAACTCTGCACAGTTTACAGGTATGGCGTTCTAAGTCCTGTCAATACTGTGAAATCAATCACTGTGGTCACACCTACAAGGCCTAGGTATGACCCAAAAGTATCTACAGTCAGAACATAGCTCTACATTTTTTAATCATTCAGACAGTACATTAATACAGCCAGCAAGCCTGGGATGATACTTTAGCTAATACCCTGAAGTAACTACATCTGAGACAAAAATGTGTTGTGCTTACTAGTGGCAGGGGCACAGCCTCTTCCTCTTCCTGATGGTCCTGAAAAACATTTGTGGTAATACAAACAGCACCACATGTTACAGTATAACACTGATACTATGTCCAAATATCTCCTATTTACAATAGCCACTATGTTAACAGGTACATGGGTCACAATCTCTGCATGAGCTTAAAACTGCAGGCAACCTGGTTTCCCCGACCCCATAAAACACCTGACACCCACGTAAAACTGTGTACACCCTGACATGCTAAATGCTACAGTATTCTGATGCTGATTCAACTAAACATACCTGAACGCTCCTCTTGAGTGGAAATGGTGGCACACACATCCGTGACATATGATGAGATGGAAGCCTGGGAGCTGTCCTGTGTTGCAAGGTTTGCCAGGAATTCCTCAGTGGCTGACAGAGGTTGTTCTGCTGCAGACCCATCACCAGTGACCTGATAATCCCTGGCCATGTCCGCTACCCACCTGTGTGTTGAGTGGATCATGTCTGTGGCACAGTGTCACACCTGTTCATATTGTCGATTCTGATGGCCCACAATATTTATGTTAAGGACCAGTTCACCCCACAAGGCTTCTCACTCTTGCCTATTTGCCCTCCCTCTAGACAGAAGGACTTGGTAGTGTTGTCTTAACATTTCAATAATGAGGTCATGTTCTGCGTCAGTGAAAGGTGGGCAACTTCTGCATGTTATCACCTGAAATACAAAATAATGATATGACATGTCAGGATCACATATGTGGATGTACAATATGTACAGATACAGCAATTAAGAAAGCCACTCAGTATTCCCTGCTTGATTATACATCTCATATGCAACAGTGTGTCAATCATGCAAAGAGTGTGGAAGCAACTAAGATAGTGGCAATAATGACCTACACCTACTTGTGCCATGACAGATACTCATATCATGATGATTAGACACTCAACATAAGAGTCCACTTCTAATGTGGTCCATAACAGGAAAGGCCCACCATGGCCTTAAGTTCAATGCTAAAAATTGTGTCGTCGTCCCCTTTGGGAAAAACCCGGTTCCCATGAATTACCACATCGACATTAATCCACTGAACACAGAAGGTGTTATAAGAGATCTGGGAATCTGGTTGATAGCAATCTCTCTTTTGACCACCACATTGCCACTGTGGTCAGAAAGGGTTTTACATCCTGGAAGAAAGAGGTCATTGTCTCCCTCTACTCTTCCCTCATTAAGCCAATCATCGAGCACAATGCCCCATTTGGCATGTGCCTCACTAGTCACAGCCACAAAAGTACCTTACAAAGAGGATCCTAGGCCTTAAACATTTGTCCTATATGGGCAGACTCAAAAAACTCCAACTATTCTATGCCTCATATCCTCTACTTAGAGGTGATCTCTGCTTGACTTACAAAGCCATGTCTGACCCAGCTTTATAAGGAATGCTACATCTAAATAAATCCCAATCCCTCCACACCACACACTCCAGAGACCTCATTACCACAATCAACACAACATGCTGGAGGGACAGGTTCATAACCCAGAGACTGTCCATGCTATGGGATAGACTTCCCATAAATGTCAAACAGAGCAACTCACTGGCCCTCTTCAAGAGAAATCTTGATAAGAGGATGGAAAATGAAAAATTCACCCTGGGGATCACTCCAGTGGCTGTACATGACAGAGGCACTGGAATCTAACATTGGGTGGCACAATCCCAGGGTAATCCTATGGACTAGGCTTGTAAAGGCTTCAGGGCCATTAGCCTAGTACACACCTATGAACATATGAACCTATAACATATGTATATAATACAATGCCAAAAAATAGCTGTGTAGTATTACAACTGCCAACATAGGCGGTATCCAGGAGACATGCGGCACTTGTTAACAGACAGCATTAAACCCTTACTGTAGTCTACATCCTTTGTAGGCATCACACAGCTGCAGATCAATGGCCTGTCACCTGTACAGTTCTAACAAAGGCTTGCTGATGTAATCCCCATTCCCCCTACTTATATCAAAACATATACATCATATTGAAAACAAAATAGTTACATACCTGATGGAGTATAATACCCCTCTTTTGAAAGATACAGGTATATATACGTGATGTGACAATGAGTTCAGCATAGAAAGTAACTCTCTTATACAGTGGTTTCCCTAGCTAAGAGTTTGCCTTTTTAAGGTGGTTTGCATTAGCAGGCTGTGGTTCAGGAATGCTAATTGAAGCATACACAGGTGATCTGCAGTGTAATCAGGCAATCCCATGCAACTACTGAAGGAGATATAAGGCCTCAATGTAGAATCCATCCCATTTCTCATATGATGGGGTGGAAATACTGGGGTAGAGATACTATGTCAGCACAGAGAGGATGTTTGTAGTAGATACTTATTACATACACATCTGTGTGCTACAAGCTGCAGCTGCTGATGCTGCTGCAGGCAATTTCAGTGACAGAGGCTGCAGAATGTGGAGGACAACACATATGAGTAATGGTGTGACCAGTGGCAGCCTTGGTGTACAGCCAGAGCCTAATTGAGGGAACCCATCCCACAAGAAATTGAGGTATGTGTGTAAGATAAGTATGCTAGCCAAAGATATCATTAACAGAGTAAAACACAACATGTTTTTGTGTCCTTGAACAAGGTAGGGTTTACATTTATCATTATGTCAACCATTTGAACAACTGCCAAGCCATCTGTTATGTTATGGTATTCTTCTGGAAAGTGTGTGCTGCCAACCCTTGTTGCTAGCATGACTTCTATATGTGTATGTTACTTGTGGAACTGTGCTTATCTGTAATATCAACAGCAAATGATTGTGTGCTGCAGTCTGATATTACTGGGGCTCTTTTGAATTACATACCTTAAAATCCTCTGTGAATGCATAGTAATATATGACCTGATACTCTATGCACTTTCTAGTGTTGTAATAGGAATATGTTAAATGTGTTCCTATCTGCAGGCCTTTGACTTCCATCAGTGAAAACCAGACATGCCATCTGAAATACTTTGGGTGGATAAATAGGTGAAGAGACAATTATTCGTATCAGAATTCACAATGGTGATGTATACACACATGCATTTTAAATGCTAGACACCACTGTATTTGAACCCAGGACCATGTGAACCAAAAATTAAAGGTTTCAAAGCATTTAACAGACTGAGCTACAGAGTCACTGTTACAGCAAGGGTATTTTTCCATATATATTTGCACATTTACATGATGTTACATACCTCATTTACATCCATTATTCTGTGTATGGCTTTATAGGGATGTATTTCTCCACCAGAGTCCTAGTTAAACACCTATTCTTCCATTAATGTTTTAGCAGGTGTATTTTAAAATATTGAAGATATAATAGCACAGTTACCTGCTGTTAGAGACCTCATTTACATCCATTATTATTTGTCTGGATTTATAGTGATGTATTCCTATACCAGATTCCAAGTTACATTCCCATTTTTCTATTACTCTTTTATAAAATTTGAGTGATGCAGCATGATGTGCAGCAATGCTTAAACATGCTTAATAATGGGAAAATGGCAGTTATTATCTTTTGCTTAAAACATCTGTGTTAATTAACAGTAGTGTAGCTTGGTGGGCTTATCACTGACCTGCAGGTGTGATGGTCCTGGGTTTGAAATAGGGCACAGATGTGCATTTTGAATGTGATTAATATTTTTTCACAAACATATATCAGTAAAGCAACATTTAGCTGAACTCAGCAATGCTGCATGTAGCACAGCCTTGTGCAAAAAAGGTTAAAGAAATTAAAAATGGGTGATAAAACAGTTGTGAAATGGTGTGCAAGCAAGGGAAAAAACACAATGAAAAGCAGTTAGGTATGTGCAGGAAAGGTGTAGGAAAGAACCATAACTATCCACTTCTTGTACAGCAACAACTGTGGACTTTAAAGGATTTTTTAGCTGAATTTGGACTGTCAACCCCACAGAATGGGGTGAGGGCAACATAAGTGCATTGCCAAGCCAATGGTATCAAATTAAGTGTATCCAGTGGACATGTGTGTGAAATGGAGAGCTATGTATGGAACAATACTTTTTTTTTTGGGACAGGTGCCCATTTTTTTTTTTTATAAGGTGAGAGTGGAATGTTCGGGAAGGGACATAGGTACATGTGGGGGAGGTAAGTTGGGAAGGTGAGGAAGCTTTTGCAGACAGACAAGACAGTCAAAACAGCAGACAGGGTTGGTGTGTGATACCAGAGGATAGTGAACACCTTGGTTGGTTGCGGAGGGTGTTGTGGAATGACAGTCCCATGAATGTCAGACACAGCAGCAGTGTAACTCAACTGTTTCTGTGCAGGCAGTGGTTGACACTGGCACCTGGGGCAAGGTTGCCCCACCAGGATGGATAACATGCTTTCCATCTGGCATAGGCATGCACCAAGAGTTTGGTGCAGCAGCCCTCGCACCATGCCTGGTAGTTTCTTATGGGTGACATAATCACCCCCTCCACTTTCACTTCCAGAGGGGGACCACCCCCAGCCTGTGGAGCAGAAATACCCAATGGCCCAGGTAGTGCAGGGGCACCAGAAGGGGCACCACCAGGCTGCAGCACAGACATGCTGGGTCCCAGTGCAGTGGCTGAGAGAGCCAAGGTAGGTGGATTGCCTGGAGCTGGCCTATCTTGTCATGCTTTTAGTAAATTAAATATAAACATAAGGTAAAAATAAACATAACCAAACAAATGTTAGTATTAACATAATAGAAGATAATAATGATTAACAGAAATAAATAGAAAGGAATATATTGAGGAACATAACAAAAAAATGAAAGTATTTTAACAGCAAAGCAATATGAAATTGTACATAAAACCAACATAAGAGGTGGTTAACAAATAATATATTAATATCAAATGATAATAAGAAATATAATTAATAAATGAAAGAAGAGAAGGGGTGGGGTGAGAGAGGAAAAACATTAGTAACTCTGCAGGTAATATTACTATACAGACTACTACTACATACTTCTACATCTGTAAAATTTCAGTTGTGAGTACAGTGACTACAAATATTGTATAGATGATGTTGCACATACATAGCTCTCGACATTTTAGCATGGGACATTATGGGCTGATCCCTACCAAATGGTGGTACAAATACAGGGAACAGTTTTACATAGTGTGCTTATACATTAGTAACAAGGTGTTCTGATAATGGATTTCCCATTAAATTGCATTCCAAGCAATGTCATGTATCTGCTAATCAAGGACCAGACATAAGCATGACAGTTGAGAGGTATATTCTTGTACACTAATTACACTAGACAGCTGGTCTTTTCTCAGTTGGCTGCCATGGGATTAGTACCCACAAGCAGTGACTACAGGAATAATGCAAACTTTATTTGAATATAATGAATTCTCAAAACACCATCTCCTTTAAGACTTTTATTGCAACATTTTGTGTGAAATCATACATTTACACACATGCATAGCTGTGTGCAGTATCAGATTGGATACCAGAAGCAGTGACCACAAGAATAATGAGCACTTTATTTGAAAACATTAGTTATCAAAGCACCATCTCCTTTTACACTGTATTGCTTAATGTCACTTGAAATCTGGCAGTTACACACATGTATTGCTGTGTAGAATGTCTGTTAACCTAACCGCATACCCCATTCATTTACTGCGTGCTATCTCCAGCGTATTTTGGGAAAAATTATCAGAACTGAAGCTTGACACTTAATCTGAGTATTGCACTACATTTATTTCTGAAATTTGTTGCTGCATTATTTATTAGTTAATATGTAACAGTTGACTGGTGTTGGATTAGAACACACATGCAGTGAATGCAGAAATAATGAACACTTTTTTTGAACAGATTGCTTACCAAAACACAATCTCCTTTTAAACGTTATTGATAATGTTTCTGAAAATATGGCATTTATTCACATAGATAGCTGTCCAGGACTTCAGTTAACTTACACGTAGGCCATGTTCATTTACTGAGTGGAATATACAACATTATTTCAGACAAAATGAGCAGAACACAGGCTTGAACCTTACTTTTGGTATTGCACTATATTTAGTTCAGACATCTGTTGCTCCATTCTTTAATCACTTAAATGTAACAGTTGACTGGTGTCAGATTAGAACATGCATGCAGGGAATACAGGAATAGTGAACATTTTATTTAAAAGATTAGTTGTCAAAGCAACATTTCCTTTTAAACTTTATTGAAAATGTTGCTTAAAATCTGGCATTTAGGCACATGGATAGCTATCCAGGACTTCAGTTAACTTTTCCATATGTCAAGTTCATTGACTGAGTGGAATATATATTTTTTCAGACAAAATGAGCAGAACATAGGCTTGAACCTTACTCTGGGAATTTCACTACATTTATTTCTGACATTTGTTGCTGCATTCTTTATTTAGTTACATATAACACTTGACTGGTGTCAGATTAGAACATGCATGCAGTGAATACAGGAATAGTGAACACTTTATTTGAAAACATTACTTATCAAAGCACCCTTTAAAATGTATTGATTAATGTTGCTTCAAGTCTGGCATGTATATCATGGATAGCTGTGTAGGACTTCTTTTAATTAACATATATACCCTGTTCATTTATTGAGTGCAGCCTGCAGCATATTTCAGACAATGAGCAGACCAGGACAGTGACTCTTAATCTGGGTAGACCCCGACATTAACTGATGTTTGAAAGCTATACTACACAGGACTGCATGCTTACTTGCTTTAACGTGTATTACCATTTCAGGTAGGCAGTGACACATTACTAAACATGTTAGATGTCCCAGGTATGTCATACCTGACTAAGACTGCAAAACACTGAAATTAATTTATTGTATAATTACATTATGCATTAAATTATTAATTTGATGTTTTCCTACTAGCCACATGATTGTCTCATCCAGGCTAGGTGCCCTGCATGAGACTGGACATTGTGAACCCTCTCTTCTGCAGCTGTGGTAAGAGAAACAAACCATTATGCATACCAGTTATGCAGATTCAGCTTGTATAAAAATGATCCCAGGCCTCATATTTACAGTCTGAGCCCTGGTAGTCACCCTGCAGCCACCAGGGTTCATAATTCTTAACCTGGAGTCCAACAAAAACTCTGGACTCCTGCACTCCCCACTTCTGAGCATGAAAGCACACTTCTTCACCAACAACACTACACATATCCTCAGCCAAGTTAAGACTCCAAAGAATGATGTCAAATTCCTGCCTGTTGGCCTTTAAATAGGCTGCATTCCCACCCTGGCATGTTATGCTATAACTTTCAAAAAATAATTGTGCCACTTAGCATTGCTCAAACTTGCACAAACCATGTGTATGTGAAGCTTAGCTATGTGCAAATGAGAATAAACCATTGATCATGTTTAAGCGCTGCTTCCCATTGTGCAGCTTTTCCAAATGTAATCATATTTTTTTAATTTTAAACTAAAGTAATGTTTCAGTCACCTGACACATTTTTACAGCAATAAATGTAAATGTAAAAAAAAAGTATGACTGCTCAGGACTTGAAGCCTGGGGCTTACTATACTGTAGACCATGACTCAACCTATTGAGCCAATGGGACAGTGAACGGGACTTGTATCACTTCACATATACTACAAAGCTGCATGTAAGCTTAGTACAGCTTTACTGCATGGGTTTGCATGTTGTTAAGCACCACAGGACTACAACAATTGAATACATCCGGTTTCTATTTTTAGATGTCTAGTGGATGCCTGCTGCATATGTAAAAGTGGCTAAGCATAGCTAAGAAATGCGCTGCACTGTGCAAACAAGCACATGGGAAAAAAATAATTAATTAAAAATGAATGCATCCGGTTTCTATTTTTAGATGTCTAGCAGATATCAACTGCATATGTGAGCAATATTAAGCATAGCTGTGCAATGCACTACACTGTGCAAACAAGCACATAAACATAAAAAAAATACAATTGTAATTTCATCAAGTAGTATCTGTTGTTCACCTTTTGGTCCAGGTTAATGGCCCAAAAGGTATTGTGCTGTGCTTACCAACTGTCCAGAAGTTTTTTTGGACAGTCCACAACTATGGGACAGTGTTGTTTACATGGATTCAATATCTGTGTTACTGTCATCTCCCTTAGCAGCGCACCATAATTAATATGTATGCCACGTTGCTGAGGAGGAACAGGGCCATGCACATGGGTACATTCCATGTAGGCTCATCATGGGGCCTACATGGATTTTATTGAATCCTGTGGAATATGAACAAATTACCTTTGGCCATAAATTTAACTCCCATGTCATTATTATTAAGATAGTGTTGAAATAATGTGAACTCATTCACAATGACATCCCAAAAACCCAAACATCATCTAAGAAAAGTCACCACATAATCAACTGTAAACCAAAAAAATTATGATCCATATAATAAATAAACAACATTTCAAAACAACCAACATATAAGTCAATGGTTATACTTCTAATTTTTGATGTTTCAAAATGTTAAATTTCTTATCGCTGAGACCATAAGATCGAAGTTTTACAACTTCTAGCCATTTAAATGGAGATCACTGTAAATGTGGAATGGTACATTTACTGTTTTACTTGCTGTAGTGGAATCTTGGAGTTGGTATACATAATTAGCAGGGCATCTGGAAGTGTAGGGGGGCTTGCCCCTCTGCAAAAACATAAAAGAAAGAATTTTTTTATTATTTTTTTTTTTATTTAAATTTTGAAGTTTCAAAACTTCAATCTTCTGGTGTCGACCATAAGAAAGTCGATATTTTGAAACTTCAAAATTTAGTACCATATCGGTGCAAATGTCACCCCTATACCAATACCCCCTAACTGTAAAAATAATTTGCCATCAAAATATATGACATTAATTTCTAACACAATAGAAATAAGGCTCAGCAAGAATTCATTGACTTGTGAAGGATGTAATTTCATTATATCTAACCAATATTTCATAGCCTGAAAAACACTAAAGTGGAGTATAGATGTGTAAATGCTTTCAATATGTAAAGTGCATAATCTTGTTGTGTTGGATACTTGAATGTCATCCATCAATGAATAAAACTCAGTGGTATCACATAGTCTGGCCTTGACATGCACCAAAACAGGTTTTAAATAAAATTCTAAAAATTCAGAAATGGTTTCTGTATGAGAGCCCATTACCAAAACAATCTGTCTACTCAGAACTTGATTAACCTGTTTATGATTTTTAGATAATAAATACAACCTTTGCCTTATAGGATATTTAACCACCAGCTCATTTCTAATGTCAGTAGGTATAACCTAATTAGTAAGCATTTCATTAAAAAAGAAATCAATATATTTTTAAAAATACTTGCTGGATCCATTTACAGATTTATATATGTTTGTAAATCATTTAACTGTTTATAAGCTTCCAATTTGCAATCTTTTTTACCCCATAGCACAACTCCCCCACTTTTTTCAGTACTTGTCACTACCACATTTTTTTGACTTTTCAAATCCTTCAAGGCAGATATTTCAGCTAGTATAAGATTATAAGCAAACTTCCTAAATATATATCTCTGCATAAGGTAGAAATCATGCAGAACTGATTGTCCAAAAGCTGTAACTACTGGGTAATATGGTGGCTAGAAGTTAGATTTTTTAAAAGCAAAAGTATTATCTACCTTACTTAAATGTTCATCACCTGTAGAAATATACCAATATTTTAAATGTAAAATTCTAGACAAAGATTTGCTATATTGGACCATATCAGGTAAGCCTACAAATAAACTGGGGACAAAATTTAAATGTTTGTCTAACAAAACTTCTGTAGCTTCACTTTATGTTAAAGCCTGTCAAATTTATAGATAAATATTAATTTCCTACATTTTTGTCAACATCTTGTAAAAGTTTGATATAATGATATATATATATATATATATATGGGTCTACTTTTCTTGTGGTGAAACAGCCTCAGTGCATGCAAAGCCTATCTTCTGAAATACAAACAAAAATGCCTCCCCACCCCACCCCACAACCCCTGCTAATTATGTATATGAACTCTGAGCTCACACAAACATGAGGTAAGTGCAAATTTCCCAACCCCAAGATTTATGTAATCTCACATACCTGTTAATCAATTGCCTAGTCAACCAAATGCAATTGCCTAGACAGCTGTTGACCTAACACTCACTCGAGATATATGTGCATGCATATGTGTTTGTGTGTGTGTGTGTGTGTGTGTGTGTGTGTGTGTGTGTGTGTGTGTGTGTGTGTGTGTGTGTGTGTGTATACATGCATTGTGTTTTGTCTAGCTGAGGAAGAGCAAGTGTATTTTTACTGAAGACTGAAGTATCAAACAGATGGAAATGCAAATGTACAGTTTAAGGCAATATTGACTCCATATTGGAGTACTGGCACTCGACATGCCGAGTATTGGCAAACTGAAAAAAAAAGACCGAAAACGCAGGAAAAGAGCAAATCTCAAACATCTCTCTTCAAACTTCTTTTTTGCAGTGGGGGAGCCCTCCTGCACACATTAATGTGGGATGGGGGGCAAGCCTCCCCCAGATTATATATACCAACTGAGAGATCACCATTAATATTCTGAGAAATGGCCATCTTAGACTTAGTATAAGTAAGTCCGTTTCATGTATAAGGACTTGCTTTAGCACATCCCAACACCAGTTCAGCAGTTCTGGAAAGATCAGTGCTATAGGAGTGTGATGTCACTAGTTTTTTTCTTTATATTACAATGTGCTATTTTTAGTGTAGATTTTAGTAGTGCATCACACTATTGTGGTTGAATCTGTGACATTACCCCTTCTTTGCATCCTAGTGATAGTTAGACAGTGAAATTTGGATACATGTGGTTATCAGAGCTGCAATCAATAGAGTAGGTCAAAACAATATTATATATATATATATATAGAGAGAGAGAGAGAGAGAAGAGGAGAGAGAGAGAGATATATATACATGTAAAAGGAGCAGTTATGTGTGATTTTAGCCAGGCCTTTGGTGGTAAATGTGCTCTTGCTTTCTAGAAGTCTGGAAACATCCTCTCTCTATCCAGTAGTCTTCTCTTCCTTAGTGTTGAATGCATACATAGCATCATATGCAACCACATGCCATCCAAGTGTTTCTATTCAGCCTGAGTAGTACAGAAAGCATCCCCCTGACTGATACTTCTTCTACCCAATAAGGAGTGTCTGTGTCAGCCTTCTTTTGTATTTTGACTCTGTGGATAACCCAAGTCACAGATATCTGCATGTTTTCAGAAAGCCATGTCAAGTAGTAGCAGAAGCAAAAAAGTGACAGCCTTATGAGTACTATCCCATCATAAAGTGGTGGCCTTATGAGTACTATCCCATCATAAAGTGATAGCCTTATGAGTACTATCCCATCATAAAGTGGTGGCCTTATGAGTACTATCCCATCATAAAGTGGTGGCCTTATGAGTACTATCCCATCATAAAGTGGTGGCCTTATGAATACTATCCCATCATAAAGTGGTGGCCTTATGAGTACTATCCCATCATAAAGTGGTGGCCTTATGAGTACTATCCCATCATAAAGTGATAGCCTTATAAGTACTATCCCATCATAAAGTGGTGGCCTTATGATTACCATTCCACCATAAAGCGATAGCCTTATCAGTATTATCCCAACATAAAGCGGCAGCCTTATAAGCACCGTCCCACCATAAAGTGGTAGTCTTATGATTACAATCCAACCATGAAGTAATCACCTTATGATTGCCATCCTACAGTAAAGAGGTAGCTTTAGGAGTACCATCCCACCATTAAGTGGTACCCTTAAGAATATCATCCCACCATAAAGCAGTAGCCTTATGATTACCATCCCACCATAAAGTAGTAGCGTTACGATTACCATCCTACAATAAAGAGGTAGCCTTGAGTACCATCCCACCATAAAGCAGTAGCCTTATGATTTCCATCCCACCATAAAGTAGTAGCCTCATGATTACCATCCCACCATAAAGTGGTGGCCTTATGAGTACCATCGCACCATAAAGAGGTAGCCTTATGAGTAACATCCCACAATAAAGTAGTAGCCTTATGATTACCATCCTACCATAAAGAGGTAGCCTTATGAGAACCATCATACCATAAACATGTAGCATTATGAGTACCATCCCACCATGGATGGCCACTTATGTAGTTATTGTCAATTAAAAAAAAAAAAAAGAATCACAGAAAGATGTAGCTGACTTTAGCATAAATGGTTGAAAGGCAGCAGATGTCAAAACACTGGGTTGTTCCACAAATGCTAGGCAACAGTGCAAATGCTGTGTCATTGCTAAATATTTTTACCAGTCCTAAATGCTGTACCTGCTGATACATAATCAGACATAAATGGAACCATTCTTTCCTTTTTGCCATACTGCCAGTAAGGTTATTCGTTATATTATTTACTGTACCATTTGTTGAAGTCAGACAGCACTATTCTTGGAATTAAATAAACTGGCACTGCTTCTGTAATTCATGAGTAACATTGCAGAGTGTATTATTATACTGTTCTGTCTTAGAAGACTGAATACCATACATTAATAGCATCATCCTGACATCACATTAATTCTGACCACACCATGGGTGATATATGTCTGTCAGCACTATGTTACGTATAGTGGAAATATGCAATAAACAATGATGCAGCAGAGTTAGAGAGACACTGAAAGTAGTTGTAAATACTACTGCATACATCTCTGCTTCTGTGTTCAGAACATGCTTGACAAGAAAACTTTCATGTTTCATCTGCAGCATTGTACATCTAACTCAGAGCTGTTTAGGGTGACATCTGCAATTGGCTTCACACTGTTGTTAATCTTGCAGTCTCAGTGGTACAAGAGGTAACACACTACACTACCTTTTAGTGCAGAAGGCTGTGCGTTCTATTCCCACACCAAATGGATCAATTACTGATACTGCAGTGCCAAGTGTGCTATCCTTTGGATGAGATATTAAAATGAGGTCCCAGCTATTTGAGTTGGTGACACCCCAGGTGGACGTAAAATATTGCACACCCCCTATTGAAAAGAATATGGAAATTTCCCTGATGCCGTGGCCAAATTTCCCCTTTTAGGATAGATACCACCTTGAATCTCCCCTGAAAAGAGACCACTAGCCTCATAGTACTAACCTGGTCAACAAAAGATAAATACAATCTATAGTGCAGTTTGTTGAAATGCCATGTTGTTTCACAGCTGGGTAACTTCACTGATGAATATGAGCTTGCACTCACTAACAATTTTCCATGTCTTATCTATCAAAGATGCTGCATGTACTTTCTATAATGGTCTTAACAAGGCAGAATCAGTAGATATAGTGCCATAATTATGGTGGTGATGCAGAAAACTTTTCAATATTTATTCTCAGTTAATATTATACACTGTGTTACATCTGCCAGTACATTTGTCTTTTAATTTTCTAGTAAAAAACAGTATCTTTTTTATTCACCTGTCTTCCTCTTTATATATATATATATATATATATATATATATATATATATATATATATATATATATATAATCTACTTAAAGTTATGCTATTTTTTTATATATGCTATCCATTAGTCCAGAAGTATTTTGCTGCATGTCTTGTGACATGTCTTCCATTAATACTTAAAATAGTCCATATTTCTCAAATTCATAATGGCTCACTAATACTTGCAATTTATCATATGCCGCCCTATTTACACATGAGTTGCTTGCCATTCTGTACATGGTTGGCTTAGAGTAGGAATGCATAATTTGGATTCCATTGCCTACTAACCTCTTTTCCAGATGCAGGTGTTATTTCACATATTCTTTGCACAGTGCAAATATGTATGCAGTACATGGATTGCCATGATTTAATTCCAATTTCAGCAAAGTGCTTCAGTAACACGAAACCTGACCTTAACATTTATTAAGCACACCCACTATGTTATGACTGGATCTCACATTAGTCGCTAAGACATGACAGTGCCAGCAGCAACCACAGTGGCAGAACTCAAAAACACAGCTTTATTTTTGCCTGCTGCCTGAAATCTGTCCTTAACTTTCTGTCAAAATATTGCCCTGAGGTGTACTGTTGTCCATTTGGCAGCACTTGCTAAGTGCTTTAGTGATCTTGAAGCCAGCAAAACATTTTGCATTTTTTCTGTAACTAGTAATACATTCTTAATGCTATGTTTACAAGGGTGTCAAGCATCTGCTTACTTCATGACATACTTCTCATGCACACATAATCCAACGGGTCTATATCATTTTGTTGAAGCGACTACCCATCGAACACCTATTACTTAAACTTAATCCATCAAACAGTAATTCTGTCAAACATCCATTTAAGCAAATTTCTTCCAAGAGAAAAAAAAACATTTGACCAACCTAGCAGATGTCACAAAAACCACATTATTTAAAACCCACTCATGTGAGTGGCTATGCCCGCACACCCCTCCAACTAAATATACAAACTCTGAGATCGCTGTACAGTGGAAAAGGGACAAATTTCCTATGATGGCCAACACGTTTTTTCCCCTTGGAAGAAATTCACTTAAAGGAACGTTCGACAGAATTAGCATTCTATGGATCAAATTTGAGCAATAGGTCTTCAAGGGGTAGTAGCTTCGACGAAATGATATAGACCCAATCCAGTATGGGCTTCTGAACATTGAAAGACTATGGCATGACCAAATTATTGATGTCCATTACTCATGCTGTGACTGATACTGTCTGCAGTACACAGTCACTTGCCATAGAAAACATATCAGCAATGTCTCCTATTCCTTTCCAAGGTTGCCTTGTAGAATGCACCTGTTTCCCTCACATTCCCATTACTGCTTATGACTGCGTATATTTCACTGAACATGCATGATATTTGACTTTTGGTATATTTTGTAGTTTCCATACCCACGTCATTTCCCATGGGAGATGTATAGCTGTGATAAATCCATTCTTTCATCATAGTAAACCTTCAAATACATTTACGGATCACTGCTGCTCTAGTGATGTGCTGTTTTTTTGACAAAGTATTGTGTGATGTTAGACTGAGTGCAGCATTGGTCAACTACATGTTTGGTTGAATGCATGTGATATCAGAAAGTGGAAGATTGGTTTGGGAAGGACAGCCTGTACCGCAGGAAAGCCACTATGTGAGGGGCCATGCTCTGGCTAACTAACAAGCCCAACCCGGTGGCAGACATGTGTAGGGGCCATGCTCTGGCCCTAACCATTAACCGGGTGGCAGCAAGGGCGGAGCCCAACAATGTCTCTGTGAATGACGCCCTTGATGTGTGCCCCATAGCCATGCAGAACAGTCCAGACAGGTGTGTGTGTAGTGTGATAAATGCTGCTGTGTGCCATTCAGGGGCTACAATGTGTGAAACAAGGCTATTACTGAATATGGTCCACAATGTTCCTGTATGGATTGTGAATCCATCCTCCAGCATGTTGCCAACATCACCTGGGTCTGTAATGTTCCTGAGTGACTGTGAGTATTTGATGAGGGACCCTGTGGCCCTACCATGGCTGACCAGTGAGCCAGTTATCTGGTGTGTACCATCATGGCTCTGTGTGGAATAGCATGATCCATGCAGTTGTGTACATGCTAATGAAGTGCACTGGGGTTTGTGTCAGCATATGTATGTGTATTGTCTATCTGCATGGGTGTCATGATGTTAACAACCGCTGTATGCTGTGATGGGTGTGGTGCTGGAATGTGGCTAACAAGGTTGAGTAGCACCCAGGTGTGTAACACCAGTCACATGGTGTTAATGTAGGTCTTGGAGGTGGTGTGTATGGGTTGATCCAGCAGAGCGGAGGTTGTGACTCATGGATGTGTTGGTACATGAGTGGCTATCCCAGTTAAGTGTAGTCACACATCAGTAGTAGCTGTCTGAGGCCCACTGTCCAATATACCAACAAATAAGGTATGTTAACCATGGGGTATGATGTTGACTCTGTAGCTTGTTACAATGTGTATAGCAGACCCAGACACAGTTAGTTGCACGTGGAGCACCTCTGATGCATTGTGCTAAGTAACTAGCCAGGATGTGTGCACAACATAGTGGGATATGGAACCCCTCAGCTGTCTGAAAGGTATGGTCTGTCTATAACCTGTCATTGCAGGTGAGCTCTGCAGAGCCTAGAGGCAGGTCCCAGTCACTGCAGAGATGTTTGAGTGGTGCATTATAAGGTGTGCCAGGAAGATGCAAGCATTGTGTCACATGACCCCTCAGGGCTATAAGACTGGTGAGCAATTGCATGTCCCTGCACATATAGTCTGTGAAGTGCCATCACAGGGCAGTCACACTAACATGGAGAATGACAGTCACATCGTACCTGGTGAGGTGTGGCATGGGTGCATAGGTTATGGTGCAGAAGCAGTTACCCGACAGCAAGATGTTCGCCTTGTGTAGCCTGCTGTGTGGAACTGCAGTGTGACTAGTCACCTATGACTGGTGCCATTGGCTTTATGTGATGGGCACATATGAGTCTGTGAGCTATATGTTGGTGAAGTTGTCTGCCATGATGGGGGCTACCTCTGGTGTCTACACTGAGTATGGAGACGAAGTTGTCCGAGACTATGTAATACATCCCCAAATGACTGTCATGTGCAGTCAGGGTTCCCAGCCATAGCTGTCATCCTCCTGTCCCCAAAATGAGGAACATTAGCCCTCATAATGTGTGACAAATGGGCAAAACATGGAACACTAACAGCTTCAACTAGGAAGGGCATATGATTGCTAAAATAGGCTGGTTTTATGTATAAAAGGATATTCTAATGAATTAATATGATTCCCATCTATTTAGCCATGGCTAGCAGGTAAACAATTTCCAACAATGAATGTGTGACAGACCCTTCCAGTGTGGAACCTTGAGGAACATGCACCTTTTAAGACCCCAAATGAGGTGTACACTTGAGAGCTATGCCCCAGCATAGTGCATCCCCACAGGCTGTCGTGGTCGGATGTTGGGAGGTGAGCATTGAACATTAGACAATTGCTCCCTCATATAGACAGGCAGTAGCACTGGTATGGGACAGTTGGACATGCCTGTATATATAACCATGTCCCACAGGATATGCGCATTACGTGTGTACAACAGCAGTTGTACCATAAGCAAGCTGAGAAGTATAGGACAGCCAGTGTACCTGTGGGAAATGGTGTGGAATGGGTGCTATACTAATCAGTAGCTCATGACATGCTCACAAGTTCTGAACCAGTGCCTAGCATGACCATACAATACAGATAGGGTGTTGGATAATATTAACCCACAAGTGGTGATGACAGTCATTTTAGTATGGTGTGCATGTCGGATGTTTGATTACCACCAGTGGCCTGTTGACAGACTCACAACTACAAAAGGTGCAAGAAACAGGGTTAATGTGTTGTACCCCACCCTCATTGCAGCCCCATACCCACAGACGGATGATACCAGCATTGTAGTCATTTGAGGTACCCATGTCATGTCAAGGTGCCATACATGAACACAGAGACCAGTGGACAGACATAAACAGCACTGTGGTGACCAATATTGGATCACATACCACCTTGCATGGATGTGCGATACCAGCCTTCACAAGCCTCACCTCCAATATGCAGCATGCTGCCTACCTTGCAGAAAGACATGTGCTACACCATGATGATGGACATGCTACATGTCCATATCCTGATCTATAAGACATATATCATGGACAGCCACCATCCTAATACTAGGATCACCACAGGCTGGACAGATCCCTGTGCCATATATGTGACATACTCCCACCATACCATGCAACCCTGTCCATCAAAGCTGCACATGTCATCCCAGTCATACATGGTGTGATGGCCGCATGGTAGATGTACTATCAACTGACTGGATCAGTAATGTGGCACTGAGCATAATGGCTGTCTATTATAGCTTGAAAACCATGCCCGCACATGCTATGGTTGATAACCATCCCGACTAGCCATTGTCCCATGTCTATCACATGTGCAATACAGGCAATCCGTGGCAGGATGTTGAACAGTTGTACAGTGCTGTGTAGATGTATATGGCAAAACACATGCATGTACAGGTGTCCGTGCATTGTCACTGCTCAAGTCCATTACGGCTGTGTCTGTGTTGATATGTGACATATACACAGCATCCAGGTCAACAGCATTACCGTGGACACATCCAGGCATGTGCAGATAGGTAAGAACACAAGTGCAGGCAACTAGACATGCCCACAGCAAGACAGCATTTACTTGGAGTATGAACACTGTAATGAGGTGACACACATATATGGTGATGATATCCAATGCATAATGGGTGTGAGATGTGTGTGACACAAACACGTCAGTCATGTCAGTGTCATGATGCTTTGCAAAGATAACTGTGCAGATGTAGTAGATGTCATAGAAATGTATGTGCAGCAGTATCTCTGTACATCTCTGAAACTGTGACCTGTCACCATCATTATGTCTTACAGATAATGCGCCTCCCAGCATACAGCCGCCAGGAGGATGATGTCCTCATCCCACAGCTCCATGACAACTATGACTTGTTGTTCAGCCATGTGCCACAGCATGCCCAGCAGCGGGATGACCTGTGGCAGGATCTACGCAGGAGGGTGAACGATGTGGGTGGCCATAACCATACCTACCAGCAGGTGCGCAGACACTGCATGGACTTGATATGACATGCAAAACAGCGTGCCACTGCAATCGCCAGGGAACAAGGTGGAACAGGTGGTGGGCCACCAACCCAGCCCCCACTCACACACACCGAGGAGCTACTGGCCAGTCTGGGGACACCCAGGGAACAGCATCCACAAACACTAGCTGCCATCGTGGAGGTGGGTGTCTCCCAACTAATGAGCCTGGAGTTGCCTGGTAAGTCAGTACTGCACATATGGCTATTATATCACATTTAGTTGCATGTGTCACTGTACATTATGTAAAGTAACAACATATGCAAGGTATGCGGACACACATGCTGCATACTACAGTATGCTACACTGTGTATGCACACATGTGCATACTATATGCTATTACACAGGTGAATGTGCTCACATGTACAGTGCAACCTGTGGCTGTCATACAGTCATGGATAATGTTTATACTGCTGTGTCACCCCTATACAGGTACCTCTGGCATGCCACATAGACATGAGTCCGTTGCAGGTGAGATTGTCATCAGTATCAGGCATGTTACAGTGTAGATCTATTTGCCATGTGGACAGTTAACACTTGCACACCTGATGTTTGTTCCAGTCATGATATGCAGGTCGCATCACCCATCATTCACACAGGCCACCCATGTGCAATATATACAAACGAAATGATACACCGACTTGAAACCACAGTACTTGTCAATGTGACATGTGTGGTCAGCTGTGCATACAACGGTGGAGGTGTTCTACAATGGAGGCATATGTAGTATGCATTGGAACAACATGTGTGGTATGCACACAGTACCACACAGTGAGCTGTGATATGGGCAGCCCACAGGTGTCACCATTGTGTCATATGCCCCTGCATTGGGTGCACGCATTGTGATGTGCCACCTGACATGTCCCAGACACATAGTGTTCTGTCTGCAATATTGTCACACTATCACATGACCTATACCCCACATACCAAACATCCAACCTGTTGTCTGCATAACCCTGTGGATTGTGACATATCTGACATCTATGGGTGTATGTCATATGGGACACCACAGACATGTGAGATAGATGGTCATCACACAGATTTGGCCAACACATGTGCACACATGGCCATGGGGGATGGCCAGACATGTAGCCACACAGTACATGGGATGTGTATACACCCTGTTGCACATTGTCCACACATGGTCCAATTATAGACGTAGTTGACCGATTATACAGTTGATGTGGTACACTGGACATCCTAAAAGCCTGTGCACAGCTACTGGAGGTGTCACTGAAGTCTACCATATACGATCTGTTGAACAACACTACGTATGGATCAATTTTTGCGGTCCTGCAATGGACACCTATATGCATGTTTAAAGTGTAGAACTTGCTGGACTGTCACTTTCTGGCCAATGGTTTGGAAAGCAGCGGTTTATTCACCGCATGTCTGTTTGTCTACCCATATTAGCTATACTATGTACATATGTCATATCTACGGGACATATGTTTGTTGTGTATACATATATACATGTACAGTCCTCATTTCATAATTTGCTTTGGTTTACGTCTGTGGATTATGTGTATACACATATATCTATATCCATACCATACCTTTCCACTGTACAGATTGTTGCAGAATGTACAGCTGGTTGCCTCTTTATCTCTGGTGTGTTTTTCATAACCTTGTGTCTATCTGGCAATGTAGTGGCATTTCATTAAAGACTTATGTTGGGAAATACTGGCAAGCAGTTCAGGTTACGACTGCATACCCTTCAGAGAATCCATGTTACTAACACACCCATTATTCTATCCACATTCTATGTTTGTTCTGGCACATATCTGGGGTTTGCCCCTATTTGTACCAGTAGTTTGCATGCCTTTGTCCGGTTTCATACTTTACAGGGTTAACAGGTTTGAGCCATGTATATCTAACGTGGGGGAAACAGCATTCATTTACTATGCTGTGAGCGGATCACCTGCACAGGCACACTTGCATTTACATGTTGTGGGTTACATCTGTTTAATAAATTCATACATCTGACCGTAACACTTACTTATCTGTAGTCCAGTTTACGGACTGGTGTGAAACACACCATTCACCTTTACGTATTTAAGTGTGTGTACAGCACGAACGCATTCATTACACTTTACAGAGATATCTGCAGGACTGCATTCACATTGGACGGATGCCGGAAACAGTATTCTGTTGCTGTTCTGCCTCATTGATATGCATACCCATAGTACTTAGCTACATCAACATACACCTCACCGCTTCACTTACAACACAGGCATCCATTCCCCTGCTGTGTACTACATATTACACATTCCGTATTGCCTACTGCTGTGGACCCCAATTGCATTGTTAATCACTCCGAGGATATGCAGAACACCAGGGCATATAGTCATATCACATACACGTTTCTGATTGTCAGGGTGTTCATGTAGTTATCTGGGTATGGGCTTGTCCGCCTGGTGAACGGAACTTCCCTGGCCGATTTCAAATGTCAGATGAAGCATGTGGACAGGGCGCATTTCCCTATTATGAACATTTTACCTGTATTTATAGACACATGTGTTTGGGCACCTATCAGGAGCTTATTCTGTTGGCTGTACATATTATGGGTGGGGTTTTTATGGTCCATACTCCACGGTGAGGGGGTGGGGTTCCCATTCACATTTGACTATTACCTGTATTCATTCATACGGGGATTATTTGCTTGGACATGTTGTGACTACAGGTATGCAGTTGTACATTACACAAATGTCATGGCTTGTTACTGTACATATGTAAGAACCATACCTCTCAACCTCTTTGAGCAACAAATCTACGCAAAACCTACATGATGGGGAGAGTAAGAGGGACACATTTTAACTAGTTTCCTTACAAGCTTATAACGTTGATAGAATACTATAGGTTTTGCATTGTCATGACCCTTCTGCGGGATGTGGAGTGCTATACTTAATGCTCATTATTTCGTGATGTCAATCCACACCTATTTGCCGAACAGATGCAGGTTGTTGGAGGCACACAACACTATGAGCCAACACTCTGGTCATTCTGCGAATATCTGGACAGTTGAGTGATATGGCACGAACCTCTGTAATACGCTGTTGTGTTCTGGCACAGCAGTAGCTCGGCATTAGGGACAGATGTTGGGACGTGCTGGCAGACAGTTGAGTTTCAGACTTCATACTCTGGACATTAATGCCATTGTACAAACTGTCATTCTATGATATATCTATGTTTATCCATCCACATGGATATATTCCTGCTTGCACCTGTTATACATTCTATGGATCTCACTCCTCTGAGCTCTCCATACTCCTGCTCCTCTCTACCCTTCAGCTTAACCAGAGTTAGCTGACACTCACTTGACTCCCAGTATGTCATTGTTGTACATTTCTGTATTACCACTACAAACTCTGGATTTGCACTGTCTTATTATGCACATGTTATGCATGTGTATTTCCTGACTGTATGCCTTTTACTCTTGTATTTTACCTTTAACATTATGTAGCCTTTATTTCCTTGTATTGATTGTGGAGCTTTTCTACCCGGGCCTCCACTGTTACTGGGCATGTCTTCACCCAGTGGACTTCCCGGGTACTCAGACTGCACATACATGAATAACTTCTAACAGCTATCTTTGCATATTGTACCTGCTGTTGTACCTTTGTCTCACTTGTAGTCACAGCTCTGTCCAGATATCTAGCTCACACAGGTTGTCAGGTATGGTCGGTCATGCCGGCACACACTAGGTATCCCTCACACTTCATCAGGGTTCTCCTGTTAATGTCGGGTGTCTTCATCACCCTTCTGCCATTTGCCACTATGCGAGTGTGCGATATATTCTCCCGCATATTTGTGTGGGGACACGTGCGTCACGGCAAGGTGTTTTATCCTGGGTACTGGGTTATGCATGACCACTCAGGTCTGGACAGTGTCTTGGACCTGTACTTAACGTTCTGACTTGTGTCCAGATATGTACAGGATTGGACATCTTGTCGTCATACACATTCTACTATTTACACAGGTTACTTATCCCGTAAGGGATATTCCGGAAATTGGACCATTCCACACAGAAACAATATCGAAATGTATTCTGGCTTTATGAAAATGTGCAGGGTGTTTAACATGCAGGGAATACATGGTTTGCTATCCTGACACTGACTAGGGTGACAATACCTACTACATATGCGTAGGGGTCGGTATGTGTAGCTGTGTCTGCAATGGACCAGTGGGCCACATACGGGTGGATTTGGTGGACATTCTGTTATGGGGCTGGGTTGTGTGATGTGGAGGATATGCTGGGTAGCCCATTATGCAGCTAGTTGTGTTGCATTTGTTATGGCCAGTTACATCAGGACCAACCTGTGGGTATGTGACGGTGACATATCTATACATTTTGATCGCACATTTACATGATACATATGTTTGTGGGATTGTGTTCTACATTATGGCCTGTCTGCTTGTATTGCAGCTGTTTCTCCATGTGTTTGTGTTTATGTCCACTTCACCCTCTGCCCCCTCCTATATGTCTGGTTCACCTTTTCTGCATACGACACAGTATCGCCTTTGCAGGTTTTACCATTACCCATCCACCCCTCACATGCAAATTACTCACATCCGATAGCTCAATACTTTTGTTGTTGGGCCATGACACGGCCAGAGTAGCACATTGACTGCCCTACAGGTGTCGGGTACCTTTATGGTTGTGTGGACTACCCTACCATGTTTGCTTCCCATGTGCTATACCTCACACACATAGGTACACGCCCATACTTCACTTTCATTACTTAGTTGGTATTCCCGGGTACTACTCATTCGGCTGTGTCACATACTAGTTTGGCTTCTACCGATGACTCCTGGGAATTGCAGACCTGTTGTGCTCATTGGTGGGATGGCACCTTTTCCGATGTCCATGCTATTTCTTCCACATATCCGACTGTTGTGGACAATGCCTCCCCACAGTCTACGGTACTGTTTCCACCTTTTCAGTTGGCCACGATGTAACATTTGCGGTGGACACAACACATTTTCCACGCCGACACATACCCACGGTCAGTTCGGCAGATAGAACTTACAACTCTTGCCTATATCTAAGCTTTAGTCTTGTAGCATTTCAGTGGCTTATTCTTTTTGTTATGACATTTATGTCATGTACGTGTGGAGAACAACTGTTTAATGCCACTATTACATGACGTCTGAGGGATAATTATGTCCTATGATCTCTGCACATTTGCCATGTTTACATGCTTGTGTCAGGACACATCTGGCCGCAGCAGTACTGTTGCTCGCAAAGTGGGACAGGTGGTATTCTTAATCGATGGTACGGGTCATACTGTTCCTTTCGGCCTACATGTGTCCTTATTGTTGTAGCTGTTTCTATGCTCCTGATTCGTTTACATGTGTATTCTATTCTCTATCACATTTGGTATGTGGGATACAGACATACCTTTTGTTTGTGACTATTACATCCTTTGTGGGATATGATTTGGACATACAGTCACTACATATATCTACATTTCTACTCATGTATTTTGTTATGGACACAATATGCACATCTCTGTGCCCTCCCTCACATTATGGGTCAGCTGCTGACCCTCTCCATTGGGCTGGACGTACCTCCTGGCGGTGCCCTAGCATATGATATGTTTCACTTCCACATGGTATAACTATAAACACTACGTTGGACCACGGGCACGCGGTTTTTCTGTCATTTGTTCAAGGGTAGGGACCTGTTATTCCCTATCGTGCATTTGTGTTTGCTTCTTCATTTTCTGTTCGCAGGGACTATCTTGCATGCTTTGTATATGTTTCAGTCTCCACGGACACTGATAGGTGCGAGTATTACTGCAGGCGGACTATACTATTCAGCAGTTTAGGTTGCTCATCGATAACCGACATTGACACGCCTCCCTCCTCTACTTCGGTACGCCCCATGCACTCGCACACATTTCCTATGCACGTGGCTGTGGCGGCTGCATGCCTTCATTAATATGCATATGGCGCTACTACTCCATATATACGCCGCACGGCCGGCACAAGCCGGGGGGGGAATGTTTTGTTTGTGAATTTTATTACAGAAAGATTTAGATTTCTGAAAGGTTCAGTAGTAGTGTGTGTGTGCATGTCAGTGTTTGCAGATTAGGTTAGAATCGAGGCTAAGATAGCGAATAGATTTAGTGTTGTGCTTGTGTGATTTTTGTTTGTGGTGTGTGTATTAGCAGATAGTAAGAATATGCATGTGACTACTTGTGGGACAGAGTTAGAGTTAGGGCTAGATAAGGGGATTGATTTAGTGTTCTGCATGTGTGTTGATAGAGTCAGCATGTCTTATGTAGTGATATAATTACAGAAAGGGGTTTTGCAAGGTAAGGTGCAGGGTTAACAGCAGAGGCAGGGTTAAAGTACCCTATGCCTGCCCCTGCCCCTAATAATAACCCTGCACCTTACCTTACAAAAACTGTTTCCATAATGCCACCACTATTCAGACAAATTTGATCTGAATGTAGTGGTGGAAGTCTGGTTATTAGTTTGCAATAGTTTAATTTTTGTAATATTTTTTGCTTTCATTGTTTTGGGCTTTATGTATGTAGTTTTGAAAAATGCAAGCATCAATCAGTTTATCTTCCATGCTTTTACATTTTAGTGAACTATGATATTCTCACACACACACGCGCACACACACACACACACACACACACACACACACACACACACACACACACACACTCATCTCTAGAGAAATTTAGAGGTTTCTGAATTCATTTACTTCACTTCTTTACAATGCAGGAGGAAACAGGAGCACCTGAAGAAAACATACTCAGACATTATGAAGGATGTGAATATCCAACAGAGAAGGTACCTCTGCCAGCAATTAAACTGGAGAACTAAGCAATGTGAGGCAGTTGCCCTAACCACTGCACCACTGTACCACCCATGAGTGTTTATAAAAAACAAACCCGAGAGCAAAGTCTGGTTAAATGACTTGCTCAGGGTTTCACAGGAGGCAAATGAGGGCTGACAGAAACAAATCCCATACCATAGGAATTACTGCTTACAGCTTTAACCTAACCATTCTAAATACGTGCATGAGTACATGTGTGAGTACATGTGTGTGCCTTCTGTGGAAGGCTGGGTGCCGGGCTGGCAACTCGACACCGTAAAACTTCACTGCCAATCATGAGCGGACAGGTTGATCCACGGTGGCGACCCCTAACCAGGAAAAGCTGAAAGAAGAAGAAGATTCTCCAGATAAAGAGACTATGCATATCATATGGCACAACCCATGAGAATGGTAAAAACAAAGCTGCAGGAATTAATAACCTCCATTTCCTATTACACTTTCTTATTGCTTGATCATTTTAGGTGTATATGGCTTTTACTGATTATGACTCCTGTACTATCAAGGAATAATTCATAACCAAAGAGGCCTGTAACTGCAAGTCTGATGTGAAGCTCTAAATGGGGAATAGTAAGATATCTGTAAAATATGTACTTGTATAGATTCTAGATTTATTTGCAGTGTGCTTGCATTATGTATAATGCAACTGGATTATTTCTGCAGCTTCAGCAACCTTGTAATTGTTTCAGTTTTATGCAGTACCAGTCCATATCCAGTCTTGTAATATTCTATTCCCTGGCAGTCATGCTATCTATGTGTCTTTATTTAGTGGCTATGCTGTTATAAAGGTGGGGCTCGTTCATTACCATTCTGTATAGGTGATATGCAGCTGGAGTTCACTTTATTAATTAATTATTTATTGCAGCACTGATTATTTTATTACGGTTTAAATTTACTATTTCACAGCAGAACAAAATGTCTTATATGTTATGACAATTACATTTTGTTCTCGCTATGAACTCCAGTTTTGTCTTACATTTTATGGTGAGTATAATCTGCACATAATTCAGATATGATATTGCCAGACTGAGTCTTTTATTATTTAACTGCCTCACATTTCTATGTGTCTGCATCTTCCATTAGTGAGTACTTGAAATCTTTTAAATCATCTCTGTCAAGCACTCCTTGAAAGTATTTTGTCTCGAGTTGCATTTCCATAGCAATAAATCAGTAATCAACTATCTCTTTGTTGTGCACCTGATTATAGTCTTATTGTTCAAACTAATCGGTACTTAAAAACAACACAGAAAAATAACATAGCTGACAAAGAAAAAAAATCATGGAGGAAATAAATACTTTATCAAAAACTACACATAAGGTCAAGGGTAATAAGTTATGTATCAGCCTGGCAGAACATTGCAAAGAAAATATACGCATACTTTTTCATTAGAACGTCATGTTATTTTCAAATAAGTGTGCATTATAGATCAGTAGAGAATAAGATACATTTTTCCATTTTCTGTAATTCACCATGATAACAGGTAAGATAGAGTATGTGCTACTACAAGCGATTAAGTCCCAAGCACGCAAAGACTGCTGTCTTGGAACTAGATACCTGAGTGTCTTTTAGCTCAGATAGGCTGCTGCTCACACATGAGCTTGAACATGAGTTCATGCAATCAGCTGCCACAGCGTACCTGAACACATTATTCCAGTTTGAGTGAGGTAAGTGCAGTAGCCATGGTGAGTGAGTGGGAGAAGGTGGGACTGAAGTCTGTAGCACCGGTTGGTAAGACTTTTATGTTGAGGGATGGGGAGTGGGATTTTAGGTTTAGGAAGCAGGAAGGGAATTTTAGTGTAAAGGTGTGAGAAGGTAGTCTTAGGGTTAGGGAACAAGAATGGAGTCTAAGGGTTAGGGAGCAGGAGGGAGATTTAAGGTTTAGATTTAGGGACTGGCTGTTTTAGGGCTAGAGTTAGGGTTCTTATAGGACTATACAGTTTTATAAGAAAGGCTGCTGGAGGGATTAGTAGCTACAGGAGGTAAAGTTAGCAGGACTTCCAACACTTGCTTTTTCAAGCAAGATGCAATGAGTTTCAGTTAGCAGGTGTAGCAAGAGACAGAACTTTCAGGATATCAGGTGCAAACAAAAGAGACGAGAGAGAGAGAAAGTGTGCATACTTGTTAAACAAAAAATAGTTTGCGAATAAATACCAATTACTCCCAAACAGTACAACTGCAAATGTAAATGTAACCTTCTATTTAAGACTTACAGATGTCTAGCAGTCAGTACAAAAGGTTACCATAACCACAATTAATAATCATTATCTGATAGTCTTAGGTTTTGCACCTTTAGTATATACAAACTGGTGCAAACTAATCAGTTAACCAAATAGAGTGCCACAGATACTCCTGAAAAGCATATGTTTCTAGTGGGTTTACACAGTTAGCAAACTACAGATGAACAACTGCAGGAATTAGTTTAAATGTTTGCTTACTGCAGTAGTGATGCTGTTGCTGAAATATGCAAAGAAAGTGAGTTTTGCTTATAATATGGCACATTAAGTTTGTGGGAAATGAATATTATTTTCTGAGGATACTCATATGACTTTAACTGAATAACAGCTACTCAGACCAGTTTACATTACTATTTATTTATGTAGTTAGTTATTGAATACTTGTTAACTATATGAGTGAAATGGTCCAAGGACCCTTTTTAACCCTAATCTAGGTCATGAAGCCAAGGAGAAAACAAAACGCCAGATTCATAAAGGTTAACACTATGTGTACACTTAGCGTAACCTTTCAAAGTGACTAGACAGCACAAGCATTATGGCAGGGCTATTCTTGATTTCAGAAAGTGCACCCAGTGTACACATAGTGTACATTTTGTGGTAACCTTTATGAATCCATCCTAAGGACTATTTACAATATGTAATCATAAAGCACAACAAAAAACATATGTACAGAATAAAATCACGACAATCAGAAATGCATAATCAGCACAGAAAAGATAAAAGAAATACACAGCAATGTCCACCAGGCATTAACATCTAGCACAAACTATAGAGTTAGATCACATTAAGTACCCCTTCCAAAAAAGAAAGGCAAGCTAATACAAAGTTTTAGTTGCTGCTGAGCTTCAGGCATTGTGCACCATTAGTAGAGCAGAAAGAGACACAAGTTAAGGGTAGGAGGTTGACATAATAGTTAAGGTGTTTACCTTACAAACACAAGGTGCAGGGTTTGATTTTTGCATGGGGTAATTGGCTAGGCTTAAAATAGCCCACAAGGGCAGTTAGCCTAGTACTAATCTATGAACCTATAATATTGTAAATTTGGTTGATCACCACAAGTCAAAGTAGGTCTTGTGAGAGATACATTACACAGGTGATGTATTACTTATAGACAATTAAGTGTGATATAGGGGTTAATTGACAGCCAGAGACCATTGCTATTAGTTTTCATTGTTAATATGCTTTTTGAGAGACTTAACAGAAGTTGTACAAGTTTCTTTATTGAGTCAGGGATGCTATTCTAGATGACGGGCAGTTTTTGAGAAAGTTGTTTCATGGGTGGTGAGAGTGAAAAAAAGGCCTCAGCATTTGAGGACCATCACTGTCCAAAGGGAGTAAACCTGACTTTTGATGTTGAGTTTAGTATCGAGAAGTGACAGCATTTGTTGTTAAGAATTCAAAAAGTTAGTGCATTTAGGAGAAAAGTAGCTCAAGCTGAGATGGGGATGCAGTTTTTTTGTTCAGTCATGACACAGGGGGGTTGTTGTCTGCCAGCTAAAAGAATTAATCGGAGAATTTGATCCTCAGTAAATTGAATTACTATGGTATTGTGAAATGAACAGACAGCAGTGATGGGGAGGGTGCAATGAAGTCTAGGGAGAAGAATTTTTATGGCTATGGCACGAATAAATTCAAAGAACAGCAGGTTGAACAATTTATGTGAAGCCTTATACAGGAGGGGGTATTGACTATTAATATGCTAGCACAAAACCAGTTTTAAATAGCTTTAAAGTCCTCTTGTAACTCAATTATCACTGCACAAGTTCCAGCTGGAGGTCCCTGAGGTGGAAAGGGTGATGAACATGCAGTTTAACTACACAAAATGCCTCATGGAGAGGTAGCAGATTCCCTAAACTTTCTGAGCCTGATCATCTGCTGCAAAAGAGTGAAGGCACCCATGCCACAGGCCACCCTTAACCACTTGGTGGTGATGGGTCAGCTCAGTTTCTCTATGGGGCAGGCAACAGCTTATATGCTACCCAGACATCCCACCAAAGAACAGCCTGGTGTTCTTCCTTGGTGTTATCCCTTACTGTTATCTACTAGCCCACATCTTTTGCATAGTCCACCCCACCTCCTTACTATTGGTCTGCTCATTTGTTGTCTCTGTCCATCCTATTGCTCCCCATGGATAGTATATGCACATCTTCTACTGTCTCTTGTTATGTGCTTGGATGCTTGCCTTATATACTCACCTGAGCCCTCTTTCCCTTCCCTGCTTTTCTTTTACTCTGCTACTTCAGCTCAATATCTATATCAGTAAATGGGGGCGCTGGTCCCACAAAAACTGTTGCCCTGCCTTTCTTCATCCAGTACTCTCCCATATTTTTTCCTTCTCTGTGTTGCTCTACTTTCTACCTTACTGCTTTCCTACTTTCCTATACACTTCTTTCCATCCCTATGCATCATAAGGGTGTTTATATATGTGAACCCCCCCATAGCATATTGTAGATGCCATTCTGGTATAGCAGTATACATATAGCACCATTTTGTGCTACTCTGTAAGGTAAAGAGATGCATATGCTTTGTGCTGCTGTGAATCACTGAAGAGCTGTGCAAGCTTTGTGCTTCTGTGCATTGCAGAAGAACTGCATAGGAATTGTGCTGCTATGCATTGTGAAACAGTTGTGTAAGCTTTGTGTTGCTGTGCATTATAGAAGAGTTGTGTAAGCATTGTGCTGCTAGGCATTGTGAAACAGTTGTGTAAGCTTTGTGTTGCTGTGCATTATAGAAGAGTTGTGTAAGCATTGTGCTGTTAGGCATTGCCGGGATACTATGTAAGCTTTGTATTGCCATGCATTGCTAAAGAGCTGCATAAGCATTGCGCCGCCATGCATCACAGAAGAGTTGCATAAACTGTGTTGCTGTAAATCTGAAAAGTTGCATAAACTGTACTGTAGTATCTCTGAAAAGCTGCATAAATTGTACTGATGTATCTCTGAAAAGCTGCATAAACTGTGCTGCTGTATCTCTGAAAGGCTGCATACGTTTTGTGCTGCTGCTGTGCTGCACTTCTCTATGAATCACATCCCTTATGAAGCTTCTTTTAACTGTAATTCATCACTGCTTTGTTGGTTACAGACGTATGTAATTGCTAATTGTTACTGCCAGTTATTCTTTTGTTTATGCTGCAATAAAATAGATATGAGAACAGATAAACATTTGCAATATTCACCTTAGTGAGATGACTAACAAGTTTTATTCTACAAGTCTTAAGAGACTTTCCTAATAAATGAACAACCACAGGAATCTGTCTAGTTCTAACCTCACCACCACGAGTGTTGAGGAAAAAATAAAAAACAAAGAAACTAGTGGTCTTAAAACTTCGTTGATGAGCTCAGTCACAATAATTTCCAAACATCATGCTTGATCCATGAGTTTTGGAAATTATTTTGATTGAGCTCTTCGACAAACTTTTAAGATCACTAGTTTAATTTTTTTTTTATTTATTTTTTTTATTTTAAGAAATTTTCCCTACAAAGGATGCTTCAACCAGAAAGCATTAAGAGAAGGATAGATGGTCTGGAGGTTTGAAACATTTAGTATTATTGACATAGTTGGAGACAGCACTTATTTTATGCATACTTAAGAAGCCCATCTGCATGGTGATAAAACACATTGAAAGGCACATTAACATTTCCAGTAGGATTTTTATATTTAAATAATTTTCAAATGCATACAATAATGACACTATCACAAACACATACTAAGTGTAACAAAATGTCCATGTATTGTGTGCTTTGCAGTTAAGCCTTTGAAAGTGTTTGAGACTAAATGCTACTTCTAAATGTATTTCCCAGGAGAATGGATGACAAAGCATTACATGATTTACAGTTTCTTTCAGAAATACAGTTACAGGTAATTTTCTTTTCACTAGAATTTGACCAAGATAGAGTAAATGAATGAGTACCTAATCTGCATTACTTGCATTGATCTTTAGATGCTTGTTAAGGTACGCTATGTAAAGTCTACAACACTTGAGAAATTCTCATTTTGAAAGCATCTATGCATAGCAACACATCTCTCCATTAACTTGTATGCTTCATGAAAACTGTAAAACTATTAGGAATGACTAGGTGTAGGTACTGAAATCTGCAATATTACCATATTTTTGTAAAACATTTCTATGTTTTTGATAACATTTCTAGCAGTTTTTAAAGGTTAGCTGCATGAAACCTACACATCACCCTGCCCAACTTTGTATGGTATTGAAAAATTGAAGATGGAAGATCAAACATTTCCTATTGTAAACATTTCAGTGCATCATCTCAAGCTCGGCAACATATTACATCTTTGTGGATGGGCTCCAAGAAAAGGGAGATATATGGTTTATTTTATGCTTTCATCTTTTTCTCCAAGTTTGTACAACATCAGATTTAGAGTTTGGGTATGGAAATCTCCCTGTAAATTGGGAGTACAAGGAAGCTTGTCTTTTGCAAAAAATGATTTTGTGATTTTTGTGACATTGAGAGTGCCATTGTTTTAGCCTAGACCTTTTAGTTTTGCATAATTATGTATCAAATTAATATCAGACAGTTATTCAAAGTGGATCTTCTACCTACTACATATTATTAAATTTAGAAAAGTTGAGATGGCTACTGGAAAATTGTGTGCATTGTTTTCGGACAAGTTCCATCACTTTAACATCTCCACAAGATTTCTGCAACCACTACAATCAGATGAATCCTAAGTGGTCAATGACAAGTTCCATGATGGCAGGGACTTAAGCATCTTGTAGTCCATGTGGCACCTGCTCATGCTCCATATCAAATATTAGCTCAGCCAAGCAGTTACCACACAGCAGCTATACTTGCTCATGTAAATCCATATACACAGAGGTTCTCTTGCAAAACTTACTGAAACAACAGAGACCTCCAAAAACACAAGACTGCTACATCTAACACAGTCCCCACAGCACTCATGACACATAGCAACACCAGTGTCTCACCCATCAAGCCCATAAGGTGTAACACTCAAAAAACAAGTTTTCTTGTCATTGGAGATTCAACAGTGAGACACACAGATGTCCCCCTCAACAAGTTGGACAAGGAGAAAGTCACAATCAGCTGCCTGTCTGGTGTCAGGATTTGTCAAATCATGCATGCACTCAGGTCTCTCAGCAACAAGTACCATTTTGACTTTGTCATAGTTCATGTTGGTGTGACTGACCTGAGATGTATGTCAATGGACTATATGAAGAGAAACATGGTTGAGCTCTATGACTATGTGTCCCAGGCAGGTATGTCCCTAACCTTGAGCAGCATACTACCCTCACCTAGAATAATGCCACAGTACAAACAAAAAAAAATGATTGATTTCAATAATTGGCTCAGTTTTTGGTGTCATTCAAAGGGTATCCAGTTCCTGTCAGCCTGGGAAGCCATGGTCAACAAAACTCGCTGCTTTGCCTGACATGGTGTGCACCTGGCAGGGCTTTCGGCTTGTGACAAAGGCTCTTGCCTTCCCCATAGTGGCTTTTTAGGTAAGGTCTCAAAAACAACATTATCAACATGAAATTAACCAATCAGAACAAAATAAGGGTCATGCTAGGAACTTAAACCAAAAACTGCACTCCATGAAAGCACTTCTATAACTAGAAGATGGAGATGTCTGTGCAGTCACAGAAACCTTGTTTAAGGCCTCAAAGAGTAATTCAGCCCTGCAAGGCTATAATGCCTTCCAAACCTTTACAGTGTAAAATGGATGTGTGAAAACCAAAGGTGGTAGTGTTTCAATCTATATTATAGATAAATTCACCTCCCATCTAGTTAGACTGGACAGTTCCATGGAGTTACTTCAGGTCCAGGTTACCATGGGTAAGACCCCCATTCAAGTCTTAGTCAGTTATAGATCCCCCTCCATGGGGCACTACACCCATGAAGCTTACTTAACCAAACTGAAGACAATCCACATTTTACTAAACACACTGGTTATGGGGATTTCAATCATCCCACCATCAATTGGGAAACCTATGCTGGCTAGCACAAAACATGCTTGACTTTGTGAATTCAAATACTCTAGAACAAATTGTCCATACTTCACCAAGAGGAACAAACATTCTAGATCTGGTCCTCGCCAACATGTCAAACAAGTTCACTGCTGCAACTGTTGGACGCTCATTAGTTAAAACTGACCACAAATCAGTCACCTTGGAACTGACACTAACACCAGAACTCACAAAGGGTGATATCAGACTAAAACACTTCACCAAGGCAAACTATACCCTCATAGGTGAAGGTATAAATGCATTCTAAGCCCCACCCCAAGTTGAAAGTGGTAACTATGCTGAAGATTACACTAAAGCCCTGTACAAACACTTGCATAAGTGTATAAACTAGGCTGTACCCAAAAAGAATCAAAGCTAGAGCCCCAAGTAAAAACAAGCTGCCATGGTGGACATCCAGCATCAACAAACTCTACAATAAACAAAAAGTTGCTGCCCAAGAAAATAAAGGCAAGACCCCAACAATGGAAAAGCACCCTGCTCAGCCTCAACAGGCAAATAAGACAACTTGTCAAATCCTCCAAATGCTCCTTTGAGAGAAACCTAACAAATTCTGTCAAGGATGACCATAAGGCCTTTTACAGCTACGTATGTAACCAAAAGGATAGGACCCAAGCATGTGCAGAACTAGTGGCCAGTGGTATCACACACACTGAACCCATAGAGATAGCAAACCTGCTAGTGGATAGGTTTGGCAAAAATTTCACTCCCTTATCTCCTCCTAACAACAAATCCTCACCCAAACTCCTCCCTGTCCAAGGTAAAAAACACAGCCTCTATGGCACCAGATGACATCCCATGCTGTCTTATAAACAGGCTAAAACATGAACTAGCATCATCATTAAGTACCCTTTTCAATTATAGCCTAACCAAAGGCTTTGTTCCTGTGGAATGGAGAACAGCTACAGGTATTCCCCTTCACAAAGGTGGCCTAGCAACAGACCCAGGGAATTACAGACTCTTAATTCTGACCAGCCTCATCAGTAAGGCCATGGAATGTGTCATTATGGACCTCATAAATAAAGACATGGGTGACCTCCAAACCATGGATCTTACCCAATTTGGCTTTATGAAGGGCAGGGCCTGCCTCTTAAATCTGGTGGATTTCTTTGAAAGTGTGACTAAGGCCATTGATGCGGGCAAATCTGTGCACACAGCATACCTTGACTTGGCAAAGGCTTTTGACACAATCCCAAATTCAGGCATTTCCACAGTGGTGGCTGGTGACTTCAAATTAAAGGAGGGCTGCAGGAGACAGCTGGGTAGGTGGGGTCAATGGGAAGGGAGTGTGGCCAACTAGAAAGGGGTGGAGCTATGCTCAAAACCATAGCAACTGGAACTTTAATTAAATATGCTGCCCTGGGTGTCAAAACATCATTATGAGAGTCCAATCAAGACAAAATAAAGTGTAGAAGAAATAAATATTTCAGTGCATTGGCTACATGGCAACTTACTTAATATCTAGATGGAAACACAAAGGTTGTGAGGCATGAAAAAATAAATTACTTTTTAAATACATTACTGGAATGCCAGTCAAAATCAAGTATAAAAAAACAAGCATCCCTCAACTCAAGCCACTTCTCCTTACACTGCAGTTCTAATTATAATTTATATTCAGCTTTATAAAATTACCAAGTAACATGCTGAAAGTAACAATCTCTATGATACTCCCATTTGTAAAAATGTTTCTTATCCAAAAAAGACCTGCTGCCTGACAACAACTATGTACTTGTTTCATGGGGAAGACATGACCAAAGTAAAAAATGAACAGCAAACAAGAAACAAGCTCAAAATAAATTGCTTAAAGGATTACTGCACAAGTTATGGACCAGACATGATAGACTGGCATTATGTTTAGTTTACGGGTAAAGCCTGCAAAGATGACTGCAAGTCTCCAACAAATGTAATGAGCTTCTGAAAATACTGTAATCCTGTCCTTTATTACAAATACTGTCATATGCATTTCAATACCTAAGGCTTATACATTATCTAGTTATGTAAATATTCTCTGCATGGCAACAACGAAAAGGCTTTCAGTGTTGGTAATTCTTTAACAGTATGCTTATTAAAGCTTACTTGCATCTTACAATCTCCAACAAGCTTACCTGATGGTCATTAAAGCATTGCTACTTAAACACAGAGCAACAGGGCACTGTGACAGCATGCATTTTCTGAATAATAAGAAGCATAAATCAACGGTATAAAAATATGACAGAAAACTAGAACATTCTGCAAAATGAAGAACAGATGAAAAGCCATGGTCGTACTTGTGGTCTACCTTGGATGGGAGAATACTCTACACACATAACTGCTCCTTGCCTTGCTTGGACACATCCAGAGCCACTACAATGGGGAGTGGGGTGCAACACGTATGTCACAATTTGAAATGTCTGTGACTGACAGTGATGGCTCTGACGTTCATACCTCTCAACCTCAGAGCAAGAACTCTAGATAAAGCCATACATAGAAGTGGGATACAGGCCCAAAAATAAGGACACTTTTTAAATATTGCTCTTATAAACTTAGAAAGATAATAGAATGGTAGTAGGTCTTGCATTAATATGAATTTTCTGAAGGGTATGAAATCTGAAACTCAAATGTCTGCCATTATTTTCTAACTTCAATCTTTAATGATTTGCCTCTAATTTGCCAGAAAACCACAATTTTATAAAACACAGACCAAAAATGTGATGCAAAAATATAAAATTGCCACAAAATACAGCTGGCATTCTGTCAAAGAAGAGACACCTTTTTAATATTAGTACTGTTAACTTGACAGCTGACAAAATAAGAGCATCTACATGCATTTCTGAAATAAAAGGAAACTATAACTCTGATCATTAGTTATTTATAATTGTAAACCCTCCAAGTTTTCTTCCAAAATTGCCATTTTGTGGAAGGATTATTAGGGGGAGAGCAACATTTTGAACCAAAATTGGGGACGGTTGAGGTTTGGATATTCCTAATTCTATAAAGAGATTTATTTGCACATACCTCTCAACTTCTTAATGCAGAAAATCTGGACAAGGCCAAATATACTGGGGGAACATACAAACAGTACTAAAAATTGCTCTTATATAAACTTGATAGTTGATAGACTAACAGGTCTTGCTTTAGCATGCATTTTTCTGAAGGTTATGACTTCTGAAACTCAATGTCTTTCATTATTTAGTGACTTAATTCCTAAATGATTTGCCAGAAAAACACAAATTGTATGAGGAGCAAATAAAAAATACGAAGCAATAATCTATTCATTCTGCAAAAATCCAGACAGTTGAGAGGTATAGTTCAGCCTGGGCTGCCTGAGTTTGCTGCCCTTTCCCCCTCACAAAGTCATGGTCGAATGGAGCCTCCCCCCAGCAGCCATTCCAATGTCCCATTCATTGGTTATTTTGCCCCATTTACCATAAACACTGTAATGTGCATACTGCTTTACTTCTGCAATGATATGGATTTCATTTGAAAGTTTTATTTTGCATTTTACAGCACAAACCCTAATAGATATCCGCTAAACAAAGCAATACAGTCTCACAATGAAAATAGACTTAGCATTAAAACTTATCTGATCTTGAAACTCACATTCATTGAAACAGCATTGAAACCCACATGAAAAGAAAATAAATTTTGCCAGTGGCAGATAAAAAATAACTTTGGGCTGTTTTCAAATCATAGGCCCCTTGAACATGAAACATACACATGCTCTTTGATACACCTTCCTCACTTTGTACAATACAGTACAGTTGTTAGACAGCCTTTTAAATTTATTGTTTTGAACATTTTTCCAGTAAACAATGAAACAAAATGCATGCAGCAATAATGACAAAACTGCCCAATTCAGAACATTTCCATCATAAAAGTCTACTCAAACTTCTACAGTCCACCAGCATCAGTAAATGTGCACAATCTCTGAAGAAGTAAAAGCCATCTAAATAATTCCACATTAAAGAAATTTGCAACCAATGAAGAGATTACTGCTAGCAAACAACTTTATATGTCATTGTTTCATCTACAAATAAAGTGCCTGATGCCCTTGAGGAATAAATTGCCTATGTTGCATTAAAAAAATGATAAGCTAGTAATATCGCAATAGGGAATGGATGGCAAGCTGATAACAGGTTCATAGTTACTAGGTATCTTTGCCAAAAAGGACTGCAGCATCCACCCCCTTTACAAGGCAGTACAGTATCAGCAATGCATCTACCTACTGTGGGAGTAGAACTCACACCCTTCTGCATCAAAAGCAAGTACACTACCTGTTGTGCTATTAAAAATGCAAGCCAACTCAGCATAATCAGCACTAAACTTTTGTTCCCCTGCAGCTCTCAGCTACTTGTAAAATGTACTTGACATTCAGCTGGATCTCAGAACTTTGCAGTGCAAGAAATCTGGAAAAAGCCAAATTTTATTGGGGAGACAAAAGCCCAAAAACCAGGGACACATTTTAAACATTGCTTGTATAATGTTGGAATGTTGCTAGAACAAAATGCTGTGTTACCACCATAAATTTCACTGCCAAGTCTTGAACTCAGAGGACCCTGTGCAAAACAGTCAGAGCAACATTCCACTATGCCAAATCAGCTGTTTTGCGAAAGTGAGGAAGACTGAAACTTAAATGGCTACCATTTAGTGAATTCAGTTCTCACCATAGCTCTCAATCTCATAGCAAAAAACACATGGACAAAGCCAGTAATGGGGGAATGCAGCCTCCAAACATATTCAGTGAATTCAGTTCTCACCATAGCTCTCAACCTTAGCACAACAAACCTGAACAAAACCAATAATGGGGCAATACAGTCCCAAAAATAGGGACAAATTTCAAATATCCATGTTATAAACTTAGAAAATTGATGGAATAAAATGTTTTGTGTTACCATGTACTTTCTGAAGAATATAAAGTCTGAAATTCAAATGCCTGTTATTTTTATTTAACATTTGTTAACCAGGAAAGTCTGACTTTGAACAAAAGCCAATTTTCAGCAGAACAGGGACAAACACTCCAGACACATGTCTTTGTAAGATGGGAGGATATGCAGAATCCACACAGAAGGCACTACAGCCAAGAATCAGACCAGCAAACCTATCGCTTTTAGACAACAATGCTACCAGTGCACTACTGCACTACTGACTTTGAAAGTTAAAAGAAACATACAGAAACCACAGATTTTATGAGGAACAGAACAAATATGAGGCAAAAATCTGCAAACATTTTCAAATGGTGGTGGGTAGGGAATTCAGGCTCTTGCCACCTGCATCCAAGGTACTGGGTTCAAGCCTATGTATTCTCTACCCACCACCATGTGTTTTCTAGCCACCAGTATATACAATTGGGGCATTACACACACACACACATACAAGCAAAGGATTTTAAGATGTCAGAAAAAGTCCAAATGAAAGTATCTAACTTGGTGAATGTGATAGAAGATTATTGAAATGAAAGAAGACTAATTCTTATTATTTTCATTAGAGGAAAGAAGAGAAAAAAGAGGCATAATATGGGTTTCCAGAATAAGTTGTAGGCAGGCTTAAGAGCTACAGTTCAAAAGGTGGGATACTTGATGTACAGGCCGCATGGAGATAGTCTGATGGCACTTTCATCATTTGCATGAATACTATAAACTAATCGTTGAGACCAGTAATGTTGAACGGTGTAACAGTATTCATTTAGAGGTTGCTAAACTTTGCAGAATGGAGTACTTTCTTAGTCTCAGCATTCAGCAACCTCACAGCTTATAAATTTAGTATAGCAGAATATGGAAGTGTATATTTAGGACAGCTTTGTTTTTTATGCGGTTCACTATTGATTTGTGGGTATTGTTGAGCATAGTGTTTTCACCTTCGATCTCCTGATGTGAATGCTGGTATAGGCCAAAGCATACTTGTAGTTAGAAGTGAAACATTTTAGAGGAAATGTGAGGAAGCATTTTTATTGGCAGGGTTTTATGGACTTAATGAGATGGTAGTGCAGTGGGAGTTAGTAATCAGGTTTAAACAAAGTGTAGAATATGTGGGATGGAATACATGAATAGAGTGAGATAGAGAAAGAGATGTTTAGTTGTTGGCTCATGGACATGAACAAAATATTAGACCTTTATCCATTTCGATTAAAAGGGAATTTGCCTGCACATAATTGTGTATAAAACTTGCATCATAAATTCATGCTACACTCTACCAATTCTGAGCTACCATTTCTGAACCAAGTTTACTAATTAACACTCTTTCATATTTCCCTCTTTCACCACGTTAGATTCTTTGCCATTGATGTTATGTGTTATTTCTCTGTCAGTATCATGGTTTGAATGGGCTGTAATTGTTCTGTGTAGGTTTCTGGAATTAGACAACACAAAGAGAATCTGAGAGGCCTGCATACTGACGCCCAAGGATGCAGTATCTTTAAGAATGATGAACATTTTGGGGTCATGCTGTATGAGTTCAGCTTTTCAAATGAACATAGATATTGAAAGATATGCATGGTTAATAACCAAAACCTGTGGTTTCAGTTTCTGCTTTATATTTAGGAATGCTGTTTGTTACCATGCATAATTTTTGACATTTAGAAACTTTATTTCCTTGTCTAGCAGTGTTTTTAAATAATACCACACACACACACACACACACACACACACACACACACACACACACACACACACACACACACACACACACACACACACACACACATAGGTTCATGGGTTCATAGCTATCTATCTGCTAGGCATTTATAAAGCCTAGCCAGGATGTGTGTTTGGCTTTTTTTTGTATTTTTTTTTTTATATTTTTTTTTTTTTTTATTTTAGTTAGTGTGCCTGTCTGTCTGTCAGTTGATTTCACAGTAGTATCGATCTCCATCACTCTCCCATCCACTCATCAAGATTCCTCAATGAGGGACTCTGCCTAACCTGGACTGGGATTTTATTCCAGAGTTTATTCCAGAGTGTAGCCAACCTCTGGGTTACCTTCTGGTCCCCAGCATGTCCCTATTTATTTCAGTGCTTTCGAGTCACGTTTTCAAGTAAGTTTTGGATTTCTTTGAGGTTTCAGCATGGATTTTCTGAGGGGTTGACATGGCTTTATATCCAGGTTGGACATTTTTATCGTCAGGCACAGATCGCTTCTGAACAGGCTGGCTGCCACTGAGTTTTGCAGGCAGCTGCATAACCAGGCAGCGCTTTGAGCATCTTTGAGGAGCTTTTGGGGGGGGCTTTTTCTGTGGGTTTCTTGCATGTTGGTGTCTGGTAAGGTACATCATAAAAAGGGCTGGGCAGGGGGGATGAGGATGATGAGGATGAGGATGAGGGATGAGGCCCTGAATCTCCGCATGAGAGATGTCTGATTGTAAAATGTTTTCATATAAAATGTTTTTTTAATAACTGTAATGTCTTTTGGCTATCAACTTTGGGTTGTCAATTTGGGTCCCCAGGTCCCTAATTACTTCTTCTGTACTTAATGGTTACCACCTATGTAATAATTTGTATGCACTTTTTTGTGTTTTATTTTGTGTGGGTGCTTGAGGCCATGGCTGTGGCATCATTGTCTGCTTGAGGGAGAGGCCCTTTTGGAGGCGGCTGGTTAGGCGTCGGTTGCAGTAGCAGTCAGAGTTTGGCCTTCCATTGGTCAGCCACAGTCCTTCCTCCTTCGTAGGATACGAACCGAAATACCACTATAGAGGGTTTTGAGTCCTGGGACCTCACAACATTGGTCCTGTGAGGGTTTGGTGGCTGACACAGTTTGGCTCTGGTGGGGAGTGTCCTTGAGCCAGTTTTTTCTCCATCAGAGTTAATCTAGGGTTTATTATTTTATTTGTAACGCTCTATAATGCCGAGAGGCCGGTGAAATGTGTGAGGCTTTTTGTCGAGGTCAATTGGGGCTTGGCTGGTCGGAAGGCTGTTGAATGCGTCCCTTCTGTCTGTGAACAAAAAAATCAACCAGGTTTTAAGAGGCAGGATCTGCCCCCAATGTCTCAAGCCACCCTGTCCGTGCTCCACCTTCTCTTCTTTGCAGATCAATTTTATTTATGATATCCATGATGTCTCCATCCATAGCTTAGCTGGCGATCCTCCATAGGGCTTCCACTGTTGAGGTTCCACTGTTGCTTATGCAGGACCCTTTGGGACCACTGTTGCCACCTGTTGAGGCTTTGGGCACATTTCTGAATGGAGGCTGAGAGGCTCGATTAGTTCTTGTTTTTTAGTTTCTCTTATGCTGGGTTTTGTATTTGGAGGAGTTTTTCCCGTTTGGTTGGCTGAGGTGTTTGTTGCTGAGAGCTGGTGAGCTGCCTATTTGCTGACTGGTGGGGGGGGAGGGTGCATTTTTGATGGGAGAGGGGGATTGTTGGGGTGGGGGGGGGTGGGGGAGAATGGCAGTACTCTGATTCCTGTCAGCTAGAATATCTGTGGTGTCAGTGTATGTTTTTGTCTTTTTGGACTAATTCTTGTATTTTATTGGTGCTGTCACTGCTATATCTGAACACGAAATAAAGTCTTGTGATTTTCCTGTCCTGTGCCTGTTATATTGTTAATACTTCTCAGTTATTTGATTATTTTGGAATTTTTAGTTTTTTTTTATTTTTAGAGTCACTAGCTTTTTGTTTTTTTGTTTTTAAGTTTGCCTTTTAGTAGCTTCCTCCTTCTATTGTATAGTTTGTTTATTAGGATCGGTAGTGTCCATGCAGTCCCTGGAGGATTGGGTCTTGGTTTTTATTTAGATCTTATGTCTGCATTCCTGAAGGTGTTCATTCAAGGAAGTTTTCTAATTCTTGTTATGGTCTTGATGGTGTTCCACAGGCTTTGGAAGTTTTCTGGGGATTCCTTTCGCAGGGGTGGGGTGGTCATTTTTGAATTTTTAGTGAGATTGGTTCTTTTTGGGAGGGGGGGTGGGGGGGGGATGTGAATATATCCAGAGATTAGTTTTTTATGTCTGATCTGAGGAGTGAACCTTTTCCCTACTCTTGGGAATAGAATCCCATTGTTCAGTTGTGTCAGTGCGTTTTCCCAGTTCCCCTCTGGTGTGTTGGGGCTAGGGTTGTTTTCCAGGTTTCTTTTGTTCAGTAGATGTTTGGTGGATTGTGGGGCTAGAGAGTATGGCCTCCCAGTCTATGTTTGGGTAGTTCTATGTTCCAATATAATGTGTTTTGGGATATAATTGGAGTTTGGGGTGTCTCAGGAGAGGGCAGTGGGGTTCCTGGGTTTGGTTGGTGGTCTTGTCTGATCAGGAGATGGGGTCTGGATTTTGTGCACCAAACTGGAGGTGTGATGGACTGTGATGTGTGCTAATTGCTTTGCCACTGGCCAGGTTGGTGGCTTTGATGATAAATATCGATACTCCACCTACTCGGTCGGTAGTGTGGTCTCTTTCTCCCCATGGTGGTAGGTTGGGGAGCTCAAATGTGGTATGCTCTCCCGGCTCTGAGGGTTTCCTGGTTTGTTCAGGAGATGAGTCTAGAGATGATGTTCTCCATGTCAGATATCGGTTTTCTCCATGCCTTGAGTTAGTTTAGCTGGTCATTTGTTTGTTTTTTTTTTCTTACGTTCTTTACTATGGGTATGTTGGTAACATGCTTGTGATACCTATGTAGGATGGGGGGTGAGGCCTTGCCCTAAATGCTAGGCCACATTGCCTGGGGCATATCATTATCATGACAGGTGTTGCCGGGCATAGAGTAAAGCATTGATAATTGGATCATCCAAAGCTCCAACCTGATCATGTTGTCTTTTTGATTGTCTTGATGATCTTGGTCAACTTCATTGCTCAAGGTGATCATTGTACATGAGTGTATCATTGCTGTGAAGCTTTAAGATGTCACTTTGGTCATAGTCCGGGGTCTCACATACTCAATTGCCTGTCCTTTCATGTACATCTCATGTCATCATCTGTTCTTGAAGTGGTGTGAGTGCATCAGTTGTGTTGCCATTCCAGGATGGGAATGACTGACAGCTGTGCTGTACTTGTCTCTGAGTGAGCTGAGTGGATGTAAGATCGTGGGTGTGCCAGCACCCTCCACTACAATTCAGTGTGGTGGTGGAGTTTGTCTTGAATACTGGCTGTATTGGTTTGTGTGACTTTCTTTACAAGGTGTGTTGTTTAGTCTTAAGTAGTCTTAAGGTTTTAGCACACTTGGTTTGTGGTCTTTGTGTTGCGTGTTAGATCTTTGGAGTGAACCTCGATGTTGTTTTGGCTATGATTGTGTTTGCTTTGCTGTCGAAGGTATTGTTGTGAGACTGGATATGTTTTTTGTTGTGTTTTTGTGTGGTCCTGTTTGTGTTGGTATTTGTATGAGAGAGAGTCTGCTTGAGAAGTGAGTGTGGTTTCCTTCTCCTCCTGACTGGTTATGCTGAGACTGAGGAGAGAGAGGGAGAGTTTGTGTTGGAGGCATTGTATGGTTGCCTTTGGGATTTTGTTGGTTGTTGGGGAGGAGGAGGAGATACTGTGTGGACATTGAGACATGCTGAACACCTCATTAGATTCAGATTCACCAGCTGACAGAGGAGGAGTGATACAACTGACCTTTGGACATGCATGAATAATAAATGGAATTGATTTAGTGAAAACAAGGGCCAGCTAGTGAGGTAGGGTGCAATGTGTGTTAGGTTATGACTTATATAATTGCTTTGGTGAGCAAATGCTTATAAAGAACAAGGGAAATGAAAGGTAAATAATAAGCAGAATGAATAAATGAAGTGAAACACACAAAGCTAAAGATAGGTCAAATACGTGTAATAGAAATAAGTATAGCTGCAGACAACACTAGTGAGAAGCATATGAGAAGCATGATTAGAACTTCTGTACAATGGTCTAGCAAACACAAACAAACAAAAACAACAAAACAAAATTCAAGCATTCAGCAGCTCTAGACCTAACCTACAACTAGCCAGCCAGTAGGCAGAAGCAAGCCAGAAACTTCAAACAAAAATACCCGCAGCACAAACCTTAGCCAGCTCAAAAGAGGCAGAGTCCAGCCTCTTCTCCCACAAACAGATACAATATACCTGACCACGAACACAAATAAAACAAAAAATCTGCAGCCCTTTAAACAAAATAAGAAAGACTGTCCTGTCCAGCCACACTACACCTCAAAAGACCTTCAAAAAGTAAAACTGCCACTGAAGCCCAAGTTCTTATCCCTGCAGACACAGAAACATAAGCTGCATTTCCTAATGTTATGCAAAACAAGTGAATTCTAAATCAAATAGAATATGAAAGACTTAGTAAATAGAATAGTTGCAACCAAGCTAGATAGCCACCAAATATTCAAGTAATGACCAAGCAAATATCAAACTTTCAAGTTCACAAACAAAGAGTTAGACAAAGCAAGCAAGTTTAGCTTTGTAGATCCCAGCAAAAAGGAAGAAACCAAAAAGAAGTTCACAGACAAAAGAACAGCTTGCATAAGTACACTTTTATAAGCTCCAGCCACAGAAAAGCCCAGAGAAGCAGACCAGGAACCTCAGTGTTCAGAAGAGCAACAATCAGCGCAGTCAAACTGGCCATGCACTAAGCAATTAATTAAACCAGAATTACCAGCCACAACAACTCACTCAACCAGCAACAATACAAGTGCAGAAACCCAGAAGGATGTAAGCTACCCACTACAGTACAGACCAGTGACCACCACAAACCCTCTCAGTACTAACAACACTAGAGTAAAGCCCAAGTGAAAATAAACTAAGTACAATACCAAGTAAGGTAAAGTAATAAATACAATTAGTTTAAAGACAAGTAAAAAACCAATAAAGTAAACAGAAGTACTAATAAAGTAGAAAAAAAGTTTTTTTAGATGAATTTTTTTTTTTCAAAGTAGATTTTTTTTTTTAAAAAATACAATTGAGTGCTGAAAAAACAAAACTGGCTGCTGAAACTAAAAAACTAACAGTTTTAAGAAAAAACTAAGCTAGAAGGCTTCCCTCCAAGGTGCCTTCTCCATAGCCTGCAGTCCTTACCTGAATAATCCACAGCAGCAGAATCAACAGCTGGTTTCCTTCTCCTTAGCCCACAAACTAATGGCTTCACACATGTTAATCCGGTTGCAGCAGCTGGTTTCCTTAGCCCGCCCGTGCAAACTAATGGCTGGTTGGCTCCGAGGGTAGGCTGGGGTTTCCTGGCTCTGGGAGTGTAGGCTGCAGGCTCCAGCCTGTGGGCAATGCAGTCCAGTGTCCTTCTGTTCTGTGCAGCTGTTACCACACAGACTTCTGGGGCTGCAGGGCAGAAATGCCTTTCTCCCCTATCCGGACTGCCTAACACAGCAGTCTGTAGTTCTGTGAGTACCAGGAACTCCAAGTGCAATTTTTTTTTAACTTTGTATTTCATTTTTTATTTCTTTATTCTTTTCTTCTACAGGTGGGGGGGTTGCAGTCCTGCAGTCCTATAGCACGAGCCACCCCTGCATTTCCAATAAACTTAGAAAAGTGAATGCAAACCCCTTTGTTGTAAGATGGGTTGCCAACTGGCTCATAAACTGGACACTATCAAAGTGGGTGACTCTACATCAACCATAAAACCTGTTATCAGTGGGGTGCCACAGTAGTCAGTGTTGGGCCCGCTACTGTTTGGTATATACTTCTCAGAAGTTCAGGTCAAAACTAAGGGGTTGTGGCTGACCAAGCTTGCAGATGACTGCAAACTAGGTGCAATAATTGAATCCCCAAATGATGTCAGTATACTCCAGAAGGGTCTCACACAGGCCAATGACTGGTGTATTAGTCACAGTCTCAAACTTGACTGCAAAGAAATGCATCATCATTCCCTTTGGCACAAACAATATCCCTTCATAATATCAAATCAGCAACAATACCCTAAGTACACATGAAGTGGTAATGGACCTAGGATTACAGGTTGACTGCAACCTTAACTTCGACCACAACTTGTCTACCATAGTAAGGAAAGCTTTCCACATAGCATACTTGATTAGTAAAGGCATCGCCTCCAGAGCAAAAGAAGTTATAACCCCCCCCTATACTCAGCACTTATCCAGCACATAATTGAGTATTATGCCCCATTCGCCATATACCGTGCTAAGCACCTATAGCAATTAGAGAGAAATCAGTGGTTTCTAACAAACAAGATCAAGGGGCTCCAGCATGTGCCTTACACAGACTGACTAAAGTCGCTGTTACTATACTCTGTATCATAGATACTTCTTAGGGGACACTTATGCCTGGCCTACAGAGGAATCCAAGACCCAAACCTAATGAACTTGTGCATATCCATAAATCAAATAGGTCTAGGGCTACCCATTCCAGGAACTTAAATATGGCTTGCAACTTAAATAGGACATGCTGGAAGGACAGATTTATCTCCCAGCAACTGCCACATCTTTGGAACAGGCTAGCAATTCATGTGAAACAGAGCACCTCTATGACACTGTTCAAGAAGAACCTGGACGAGTGACTGGGGCACCATAAATTCTTACAGGGGTAGTGCCCACAACTCTCCTGGACATGGGCAGTCATCACGAAATGCAATCTTGGGTACTGATTAGCACTTTTATGGTATTACAGTGGGTTGAAACAGCTTGGCTTAAAATGACCTTTGAGTCAATAGCCTAGTAATCTCCTATGATCTTATGATCCTATGATTAGATGAAGAAGAGCTCACAGGCCAGGTATGTGAGGATGGGGGGAGAAGGGAGGCTGATTTTAGGTTTAGGGAAAGGGAATGGAATTTTAAGTTTAGGGAGAGATTGCAGACTTCAGAGTCAGAAAGAGGGAAGGAAGTTTTAGGTTTATGGAGGGGTCTGGAACCTTAGGTTTAGGAAGGGGAAAATGGAGTTTTAGGTTTACAGAGTGATCAGGGACTTTAGGGTTAATAAGGGGGAGGGGCAATCAGGGACTTTAGGTTCAAGGGCTAGGTGGTAGTTTTTAGAGCTAGAATCAGGATTCTGGTAAGACTTGGTGGTCTGCTGAGGTTAGGTGTTAGAAGGGATGCTTAGTTAAGGGAGATCCATATAGTGAGAGTTAAAGCACTTGTGGCTAAGTAGTCTGCTAAATTCAAGCATTGGAAGGGATGCTTAATTCAGCACTTGCTGAAATGAGTGACTGGCAGTGAGGAAATGTGATTTGAGTAAATGGCATATGAACACCTGTAAGCAGACACAAGATTTTCTCAAAGTATTTACTGTCTTCCCCAACCATAAAATACACAGATCATCTTTTTGTCCTCAGAAAGTTTATTTCAAATTACAGCCTCTACAATACAGTCTCCGAAAGTGTGTTTCCCTCTATTACATCAACAGAGCTTCAGAGATGACATATAGTGGAAAGTAAAGTAAAGTGGAGACTATGTTACTTGTTTAAAAGTCATGTAAAATTTTGGCTATCAATCTCACTCAGCTCCACGGCCCCCCATGTATCTTGGCACTGTTCAACAGCACTGCATATGAAGTAGACAAGTAATGTATATGTTAGCAATAATGCACTAACCTTAGCCACACAGAAAAGGATGTACAAACCATGTCTTTTAAAACATAACTGTCCATGAAGTGCTTCTTAACCAGGACCTGTGGAAAAGAGACTGGTCAGAATGTATCATTACAATGGAAACACCACTCATGCAATGTTGTATACAAAGGAAAACTAGCAAAATTATATTCAATAAAATTCATAACACTCACAGCAGTGCTACTACTGAAAGGATCAGAGGTGTACCCGTCTATCAACTGTACATTCTGTTTTATTTTAATATATATATCTTATAAAATTCAGAAAAGTTGTTAAATATTTATAAAAAAGTGTTGCACAAATATTCCTTGCATCATTTAAAGGGCAAGACTGTATATTGTATTACACTTTTACGAATATCTCTTCAAACCATAAGCTTCATTATTTTCCTAAAACATTTACTTTGAAAAATGGCATAGGCTCTTCATTTATCTTATTTTATTTTCACTTTGTTGACTGGCTTAGTCAACTAGGGCAATGGACAGTGCGGATCAGTAGCATATCTGACTCAATCAGTGCCCTGGGCCAGTACTATGAATCAGTGTCCCACCCTTTCAACTCTTAAGGTGAAGAGCAAAAATAGCATTTCACTGGCATAAGACAATCACTACTTTGTAGACAATTGGTTCATTACAATTAGATCTACACCCCCCTCCCCAACTCTTCCATTGAAGGTAAAAAATAAATAAATAAATAAAATGTACGTTTCTTCTACATGCACACCAACCAGATGGCCAGATGCATGACACGCTCCCCCTCCCATCTGCCTAGTCATTCAGGTCCCCTTTCTGTGCCCTGCCCCCGACTCTCCTGCAACTTATTTAATTAAAACAAAAGTACTTTTGTCTTTTAAACTGTAGCAAACTGTTTTCTACAGTCTATACCCTACTTGCACAAAGCACTACAATGCTTGTGTTTCAGTTTTAGAAAAATCTGCTTTTTAAACTTCAGCAAATAGTTGTTACAGTTTATACCTTGCCTGCACCAAGCGCTAGTTAAAAAATAATAATTTCTTCTTTTTAAACTCTAGAAAACAGATTACTACAAATGTAGCAAACAGTTGCTATAGTTTATATCCTGCCCATACTGAGTGCAATTTTTTTTTTAACTTTTAAACTGTAGCAAACTGCATGTTACAATGTAGCACACACATAGCACTAGAGTGCTCAGGTTTGACTATAAATGCTATACCAACTTTTAAAAGTCACTATTACATTAAAGAGAGATGGGGATCAGCTAATCACATACCCCCAGCTCTCTGTGCTTAGGGCAGGTGCTTCAGTTGCTCCACCTAGCTACACTACTGGGGAAACCTGATGTGGTATTCATACCGATTAGAACAAATTTGGCCAGGGCATTGGGGAACCTTCCCTACTCTTTTTGAGCTTTTGGTGACACAAGAGTATTGTCATTACTGCTTGGAGAATTCCAAGATGAAGAAAGGGGTAAACAGTGCTGGAAAATGTTTGAGTAGAGAATTAAAATGAGATGGAGTTGGAAACAGGAGATCTGGATTCACCTTTACTAAATAATTTAATAATGGAACAAGAACAAAATGAAGAAGAAGATGTGAGGTGAAGCATGCTTATGTATCAAGTATTTCTGGAACAGTAACATAATGAAGCCAGTAATGAAAAACAGATTACAAAGGATGAAAGTACAGAGGTATGCTTGGCTGTGGGAGGTTGGCAGAGTGGTTAAGGTATTTACCTTATAGCCACAAGGATGGATTCTCATATGAGATAAGTGGTTAGGCTTAAAGTGGCCCACAAGGACAGTGAGCCTTGTACTAATCTATGGTGGAGTAATCAGTTTTAATGATACTGCTCTATAACAGGGTACTGCAGATGACAGAAATGAAGTACAAAAGGCATATATAAGTGTTATAAGTCAAGGAAAAAGAAGCAGCACAAATTGAAGAGCGGTGTTTGACAGGAGCAGGACATCAATGTCAGAAAAAAAGTCTGGTATTAAGACAAGAAGCAAAACCAGGGGCCTATATCAAAAGATAAAATGAAAAAAATTGATAAAACCCATGTGGTTGAGACCATAGGATTGACAATTCAGTCCACCAAAAAAAATTTCAGAGCCAAACACCACCTGCATACAGCAAAGAACAATATTTTTGCAGGGGACAAGCCCCCCTGCACCTCCCACACCCCCTACTAATTATATATATCAACTCCAAGATGTGGTGCAGCAGTTAGCATTGTCACCTCACAGCAAGAGGTTCTCCAGTTCGATCCTCGGCTGGGGTGCCTTCTGTGTGGAGTCTGCATGTCCTCCCTGTGGTCGCATGGGTTTCCTCCGGGTGCTCCTGTTTCCTCCCACATCCCAAAGACATGCTGTAGGTGGATTGGATACTCTAAATTGGCCCTAGGTATAAGTGTGTGCATGTGTGTGCCTTCCGTGGAAGGTTGGGTGCTGGGCTGGCAACTTGACACCATAAAACTCCACTGCCAATCATGAGCAGACAAGTGATCCACTGTGGCGACCCCTAACCGGGAAAAGCTGAAAGAAGAACTCCACGATCACACTGCAGTGGAGAAAAGGGCAAATATCCTGAGCCCTACTGTATTGGGATGTCAGTCAGAATGATTCAACAGACTGAATTGTTGATCACATGGTCTGAACCATATGTTCAAATATTTGCCCTTTCAGTCTTTTGACACAGACCCTAAAATCAGTGCTATTATTGAGAAGTATGACATTATGGATTATATTATATGCCATTAGGATTTATTTTAAGAAACATAAGATAATTGCTTCATTTAGTCAGAAGGCATTCATGAAGGAACTTTTGAAAACATTTCAGGTGCAGAAACATTTATGGGTGAAATTGAAAAGGAAGTAACATATCATTATGGAAATATTTTACTTTCTGGAACCTTGGCTTGAATTTAAAACAAAATCTGACTGCAATGCAAAACTTCATAAATACAGGAACTGATCTTAAAAACTGTTTTTTCTGGTAATATGTGATAAAGTGCATAATGTAAGGAAAAGGCGGAGGCGTGTCCATATTCATTAAGGATATCCACACCCCTAGGCTAGTTGCTCAGCATACTGCATCCGAGATTATCCAAGTGCAGCTAACTCTGGGTAAGACCATAATCCAAATTGTAGCTTGCTACAGATCCCCCACCATGCCCCAAGATTTCCACTTCTCATTTCTTGATACACTGGAAAATATTAGGGTAGAACCTAACACCCTAATAATGGGTGATTTCAACTACCCCAACATTAAATGGGAAATCTACTCATGTACCAACTCTTTTGCTCAAAGTTTTCTGGAATTCATAAATTCCAACGCCTTGGATCAACTTATCCACACCCCCACCAGGGGCAGTAATATCCTAGACCTGGTCATTACCAACATAGGCAACCAGTGTTCCACACCAGAGGTCAGTTACTCGTTGGTCAGATCTAACCACAAGCTAATCACCCTAGACATTCACATCCCACCCTCCCCTATTAGGGAAACCACCATAAAACATTTCTCCAAAGCCTAGTTCACGCATCTTAAGACAGAACTGGCAAACTTCACGACACCCATGCAGATGGACAATAGAGGTACAACTGCTGAATCCTACACAAATGCACTTTATAAGCACTTACATGAGTGCATGGATCATGCAATCCCTAACAGAACCAAGATGCTATCCTCCAAAAAAAGGAAGCCAGTCTGGTGGTCTCATGCCATAAACAAACTCTATAACAGAAGAAAGAAACTGTTGCAAAAAAGAGTAAAATCCCATGATTGGAGGAACTCCCTTATTAGCCTCAGTAAAAAGATGAGATCCCTCAACAAATCCTCCAAAGCTAGTTAGGAAAACAAAATCACCACTGATTCTAAAGACAACCACAAAGCATTCTATAGCTATGTCAAGAATCTCAATGGCAACACTCAGATCTGCTCTGAGTTACAGCACAATAGCACTTAATATACAGAGCCAACTGATATTGCCAACATCCTGGCAGAAAAGGTTCAGTGCTAACTTTGCCCCCCTCTCACCCCCTAAAGGGCCCAACTCTATACCAGAAGAATGCAAAGTTCCTGTAATCACTGCTGCACAGGTAAAAAACACACTCTCCAAAGCCAAGAACACAGCATCCATGGGACCTGACAACATACCAGGCTGTGTTCTACATGAACTACAGAACGAACTGGCACCCCACCTACATACCATGTTCAATTATAGCCTCACCTCAGGCTTTGTGTCCACTGAATGGTGCACAGCAATGGTTATCCCACTCCACAAAGGGGGAGTCACCACGGACCCCGGGAACTACTGCCCCATTAGCCTGATGAGCCTAGTCTGCAAGGCTATGGAATGTATCATCATGGAACTTATAAACAATGACATTGGTAATCTCCAAACTCTGGATCCCACCTAGTTCGAGTTTGTAAAAGGCAGATCATGTCTTCTAAATCTGATAGAGTTCTTTGAAGCGGTCACCAAAGCCGTAGAGGAGATTAAGTACACAGCCTATCTAAATCTCACCAAGGCTTTCCATACCATCCCCCACTCTGGAATTATAGATAAACTCACTAAACTAGGTAAAAATCCCTATATCACAAGATGGGTTGCCAAATGGTTCACTGAAAGAACCCACACTGTGAAAGTAGCAGACTCCAAATCCGACTTCAGACCAGTGACAAGTGGAGTACAACAGGGTTCAGTCCTGGGTCCTCTCCTGTTTGGTAGCTACATCTCAGAGGTACAGGCTAACACAGAAGGTCTTTGGCTAATGAAGTTCGCAGATGACTGCAAGCTAGGAGCCATAATTTAAACTCCTAATGATGTGGACATCCTACAAAAGGACCTGGTGTCAAAGCCATGGCCTCAAGCTCAATGCCAAAAAGTGCATTGTCATCCCTTTTGGTAAAAACGCTGTACCAATAAACTACCACATAGGCGGTAGTCTACTTAATACTGAAAGTGTGATAAGAGACCTTGGGACACAGGTGGAAAGTAGTCTCTCCTTTGACAATCACATTGCCACAGTAGTCAGAAAATCCTTCTACGTGGCACACCTCATCACAAAAGGTTTCTCATCCTGGAAAAAAGATGTCATTGTTCCCCTCTATTTGTCACTCATTAGATCCATTATAGGGTACAAAGCCCCTTTTGGTATGCACCTCACAAGACATCTACAACAACTAGAAAGGCCACAGAAATATCTCATAATGAGGATTATCAGCCTCAAACAGATGCCCTACTTAGTCCGTCTCAAAAAACTCCAGCTTTACTCCATCGCATATCACCTACTCAGAGGCAATCTAAGCCTAACATACAATGTCAAACCCAGAGCTGTTGGACATGCTCCACTTAAAGAAATCCCAATCCCTCTGAGCTACACGCTCTAGGGACCTAAACCTTGTCACTACAATAAATAGAACATGCTGGACGGATAGATTCTTGTCCCAGAGACTTTCCATACTCTGGAACAAACTACCTATCTATATCAAATAAAGCTCCTCATTAGCACTCTTCAAGAAAAATCTTGATGATTGAATGGGAGATAGGAAATTCACCCTGGGGATCACTTCTGTGGCTCTGCTCAACAGGGGCACAGAAAAATAATTTTCTTGCGTGGTGAAAGCCAGGGTACTTTTTTGGCTAGGCTTATGTAGGCCCTAGGGCCAATAGCCTAGTACCTACCTACCTATGAACCTATGAAAATGTATGATTACAGAAATGTATGGAAGGGGATGGGAAGCATGGATTATATTGTATAAACATGATGGGACATTACAGCATATTTCAAATAATATAAACAAGAAAAGAAAAAGAGCAACTACTAGGAATGGGGCCGACTGAACAGCTAGTAATTGGGGTCAGTTGAAGGCTTGCTTATATTGTAGGAATGAAAAATATTTGGTTCAGGAATACAGAAAAAGAAGATGTGAGCAATATAGGTAGCAAGACAATTCTGCTAGAAACTGTATACCATTTTGTAGGGAATGCAATGAGCCTGAACATTTCAAGTTTGAATGTGCAGTGCTAGAAAGAAAGGGTACATGAAAAAGAAATTGAAAGGGAATAAAGATAATGGGCCAGATTCATTAACAGCTACACAAAGTGCAGCTATTATTTTAGAGGTGCACAATGCCACCAACATGGCAATGTGCTATTTGTTATTCATTAAACAGCTCTACATGATATGTAGAGCCACCAAAGGGAAATGCCAGAATATGCTACTGACAACGGAAATAATTGACTTCCATACTAATCAACCAATACAATATGGTGGAACTATTCAAGAAGATATGAAGCAGTCCTGTACACTCAGTGTATCCTTTTGCCCTGAACAGCAAAACTCGTTGGAATTCAGCATGATTACAATTAGAAAAAAACATGTTATGGATTGCTACTGCCATTATTATGTTGCATGTGTACAGCAAACTTTAAATCAAGGTGCTGCTGCTGCCACACCTCAGGCAAGAAGAAGAAGAACATTGTTTAGACCTCATTTGAGCTATCAAGGACTGCATGACACAGAAATTGCTATGAGATACAGGGTGGACAAAGAAACACTAGAAGAACTATGCAACCTCTGCTGCCTCCCTACCCTAGGCCCTAGGAAAATTGTGGATAACCCTTCCCAGTCAAAACAAAGGTATGTGTAGCATTATATATATTAGCTACAGGTACATTCCAGAGACCTACAGGAGATATATGAGGGATGTCACAGGCATCAGCCTGTAGAATATTAGATTGCTTTTCAAATGTGATGCTATAACATGCAAGAAATTACATCTGTTTCCCATACACCACACAGGAGAGAGCATGGATCATGTAGGAACTCTATGCAGTAGCACACTTCCTTGAAATAATGGGGGCCAGAGATTGCACAAATATAGAAGTTAAAGCCCCACCAAGGGAACAGGAAAGGAGGTATTTCAACAGAAAAGGTTTCTACTCTATACACTGTCAGATTGTCTGTAATGCGGCAATTTTCATGACTTGAATATATGATACATGGGTTTGCTAAGAGTGCCATTCCTCAAGACCATCTGGGGGGTGTACATTATGCACTGGAGCCCTGGCTCAAGACACTCATGAGAAACCCACTCAACCTCTCTGAGAAATGATACAATGAGGCTGACCCTCAAACTAGGAATATCATAGAACATTTCTTTGGATTGCTTAAATCAAGGTTCCTGTGTCTAGACACACCAGGAGGTACACTGCAATATGACCCGGGCATCTCTTCCAAAATACATATAGTCTATGCCATTTTACACTATATAGTTCTCAGGAAACAGCTTCAAGAAGGACAACAAGAGGCAGGACCACAGCTCAGAGGACCAGAGGCAGGGACAGCAGCAGCAGTATTAGTTACAGATGAGGAGTTTGAGGGAGATCTATCAGTTGCAGATGGTCCTGGCAGATGGAGATATGCACAATATGCCCTGGCTCTGGCAAAGAGGCAAAGGATACCACAAACAATCACTCCCTAGGGCAAAGCATTGAATCCCATGCAAATACATATAGCAAAACTGATGCCTGTCAAACTCCTCAGTCTTTACTTTACCATGAATGGCTATGTTCTGATAGCATCAAACAAGGACAGCCCCCAAGAACAGAATTTATGCCCACAGTAAAGATGGGATAAGTGTGGATCCTGTAATGAAAAAAAATGAAAAATGTATACAGTGAAGAAAACCAAGCCAAATGGATGAAGACTGACTCCATAAATAAATAAAAAAAATTAATGCAAGAGTAGCCAGTCAGACACAGTAGATGCAGATAAAATGCAATACTTTTAATGAAAGCCAGTAAATCGAATAAAAACAGCAAATAAAACACCAAGCAAAACAGATGACTGCTTTCACTCCAGTCATGGAGCTTCATCAGATCTAACTAACCCAGTGCTTGAGACTAATTAAAGATACAAAGGTTCTGAAGGTACATGTACAGATCATGTGACCTGAGCAGAGGTCTTAAGGGAACATACTTTTTCAAACCTTTTCCCTTGTCACTTTGCATTTCTAGGATTCATTTAGTTTCTAAACATTCAGTCTTATTACTAACATTGCCTCCCCTTATGCTCTTATTATATAGCTGTAATACAAGAAATGTAAATGTATGTGTTGTCCCAGTACTTAAGACATGTTTACATAAAACATTATTTTTGTCTTTCCTGGAAATATCAAAAATATGCTCACGAATGCAGTCTTTAAGCATTCGGTTTGTCTTACCAATATAAAAATTATTACATGCTGTGCAGGTAGCAAGGTATACCAATTCACCACTCCTGCAATTCGCAAAAAAATCAAGCTTATACATATGCTTAGTCATGGGATGTTCATAAATCTCAGTTGTTAACACATACTGGCACATATTACAGTCTCTGCAGGAGTGCATGCCTTTTCTATTTGTTATAGGTTGTTTCCTAGCAAAAGGTTTATAGTGTAGCATTTTCTTAAGGGAGATGTTGTTCTTAAAACAAAACTTACGGTAGTCTCCCATAACAGATTTATTTCTGTCATCACAGGTCAAAACATGCCAGTGCCTTTTAATAATATTGTATATAGAGCTGGCATCATTAGAATAAGTTACACTTATTCTTAATGTATTAACCTCTGGGACCAATGCTGTTAATTTATTATTATCATCCTGAGATTAAAAAAAGGTCTAGCTTGACATTTTTGTGTGACATGATATAATTTCTTGTTTTGTCTATCTCATACTCAGATTAGCCTCTGGTAAGCAGGTCACTAGAAAGTTTACTGAAAGCAGATAAGATTATCTGATCATTAGTATTCAGCCTAGCATACATAAGAAACTGCACCTTCACAACATTCCTGGGAATGTGTTTGAGGTGCATTCTTTGTCTGTGCATTGTACTACACCTTCTGCAGGGTTTCTTATACACCTCTATTTCTAAGGTACATTGTTTTTTTAGTAATTTTCACATCCAAAAAGTCTATAAACTCAGCCGAGAACTTAAAAGTAAAAAATACATCATTAAATGTAAATATATTATTATTCAAAATGATCTGTAATAAAGACCCTATCAAGTGGATGCATGTTGCTGTATAATCAGAAAACTTAGATAGAAATAATGAAATAAACTTAATACCCACATCATTAGGTAATACATAGACAACGAGGTTGCATTCATTGTAACTATTAAAAAATATCACTTCTATTGGACCCAGACCATTCATACATTGATGTCAAGAAATACTTGGTGTCCCTTAGAACTCAGTTAACCTTGTCTAACATAACAGGTCATCTTTGAGAGGCCATAAATTGTTGGAATAATAGAGTACTCACACAACAAAAAAAATGCAATGGTCATTCGTATGTTTATGTTTCTGAAAATCAATAAAAATTTATTCAGAAAAAATAAATACATTCTCTAATATCTTCTTCTTCCCCCTTAAGAAAATCTATCTACTAAAAGGATTGGCATAGGTACAAACTTTGATATAATTTATATGTATGTATTTTTGCTGAACTATTAAGTCTAAGTAAGACAAAAGAGAAATATTCCTATTCAGTAACCTCAGTACTGTAATGCCATATGTGCCAACCTCTGGATGGAGTGGAAAAAAGGGGCCTTTTTAAAAAAAACTAAACCCCAAAAAAACCCCAAAAAAAAAAAAAAAAAAAAAACAAAAAAAAAAAAAAAACAAAAAAAATCAAATCAAATGGGCAAGCTCAGGCTCAACAAAGCAGAGATCCCCTCTGTAAAGATCCCTCATAAAAAAAAAAAAAAAAATCATAAAAGAAAAAAAATCATCACAAAAATTCTAAAGACTAAGACAGAGCATTCAATAGCTATAAGCATATCTCAAGCAACACTCACATCTGCTCTGAGTCTGCCTGAGCAGACAATCAATGAGACACAGAACCAGAAGCCAACTGATATTGCAATGGACCGGCCCCTCCTCCCCCCCTTTACTCCCCCCTCACCCCCCCATCCCCACCAAGGAAGAAAAAGAATGGCTGTATGTAAAGTTCCTGTAATAAACACTAAAAAAAACAGTCTCAAAAACAAAGCAACAAAATCCCACAAAACACCCATCAACATCACAACAACAACAGAGCAACCTGCCACACGTTCCAAATGCACTGGCACTAAGCAACATAGCACATCAGGCAATCATAGCCTCACCTGTTTCCCACCCACTGAATGGAGCACAGCACTTCACAAGGGAGCCACCATAGCCACTAAACTAGCCCCCTAGTGTTAGCCGGCCCTGGCTACCCTGGTCTGCAATGGAGATGTATCATCATGGAACTTATAAATAAACAAACTAAAAGGTAAACTATTGGTAAAGACTTCTCCCAACGGTTTGTAAAAACCCAGATCATGTCTCCTCTAAACCTGATAGACTTCTTGAAGCCACTCACCAAAGCTTGAAGCACTCACAAGGTAAGGTGGTTCACCTAAGGAGGCTGCAAGGCTTTATCTACCTTTGACACACTGGAATTATAGATAAACTCACTAAACTAGGTATAAATCCCTGTGAAACAAGATGGGTTGCCAACTGGCTCACTACACTGACCCACACTGTACAAGTTATGTAGAACCCACACTGTGACATACCAACCCACAAAAATCTGACCAAGGGTTCAATTCTAAGTGGAGTGGAGTAGTTTAGTTCTGTGTCTCCTGAGTATTTTCTGTTTGAGTTTCCCTCTCTCCTATAATAGGCTACTTGGAAGGTAAAGAGACCTTAGGACACAGGTGGACAGTAGTCTCTCCTTTGATAATCACATCACCACAGTAAACAGGAAATACTTCTACGTGGCACACCTCATCACAAAAGGTTTCTCATCTGGGAAAAAAAAAAAGGTAATTATTCCCCTCTACTCATCACTCATTAGACCCATTATAGAGTACAATAGCCCTTTTGGCATGTACCTCACAAGACATCTACAACAACTGGAAAGGCCACAGAAATACCTCATAATGAGGATTACCAACCTCAAACAGATGCCCTATGCAGACCATCTCAAATAACTCCAGCTTTACTCTGTAACATATCACCTATTCAGAGGCGATCTCTGCTTGACATACAAAGCTATGTCAAACCCAGAGCTGTTGGACATGCTCCACTTAAAGAAATCCCAATTCCTCCAACCTACATGCTCTAGGGACCTAAACCTTGTCACCACAGTAAACAGAACATGCTGAAGGGATAGATTCCTGTCTCAGAGACTTCCCATACTCTGGAACAAACTACCTATCTATATCAAACAAAGCTCCTCATTAGCACTCTTCAAGAAAAATCTTGATAATTGGATGGGAAATAGGAAATTCACCCAGGGGATCACCTCTGTGGCTCTGCTTGACAGGGGCACAGGAAAATAATTTTCTTGGGTGGCAAAAGCCAGGGTACCTTTTTGGCTAGGTTTATATAGGCCCTAGGGCCAATAGCCTAGTACCTACCTATGAACCTATAATAAATAACATTAGCATTAGCATAAAAACTGTTTATTCACTTCTGTCCACCATAGTCTTCATCAGAGCAAATAAAATACTTAATTAACTGTCCCCCAGATTAAATAAATTCCATGTAGGAATAGTGCAAGCCCTACACGGAGTGTACCATGGCCATGTCTGCAGCTCCCCCTTTGGCAGTGTGCTTTGCATATTAATGAAGGGGCACTACTGAAGGAGAGCCGTGTATATGGTTACTGGGTGTGTTACAGTACTCAGAGATTTGTAACACCCCTCCCCCTGCACTGTCAAAGTGATGGACAGCACTACAATATTAAATTTGTGTGTCCATGGCCAGTTGTAAAATGTATATGTGGGGGGGGGTGTTACAGTGTCTGTAACATACCCCATGCACTGTCAAAGTGCTAGATGGCACTAATATTAAATAATTATGTGTGTCCTCAGACAGTTGTACAATTTCTATGTAGGGGGTGTGTTACAGTTTCAGAGTGCTGTATGGCAGTGAAATTAAATGTGAAAATGTCCACTGACCCTTTTTTTTGTGTTTGCATGATGCAGTGTGGTGCTTAGCAATAAACACATGCCAGACATCTAAAAATAGAAACCGGATACATTTATTTATTTAGAAAAGGTCAAGTTTAAGCATAGCTAATTGGGTTTGCATGGCACAGTGGTCAGTAGTAGTGCTTAAACATAACTGAAAGCTATATAGAAGAGTATATATAGCTCTGATCACCATAGCCTTGGCAGCTGAATCGTTAGAGTTATGGCTTCCTTTGCAGTAGGTGCACAGTTCAAATACAGTCCATTCAGCTTTTTACATTCGGTAGGGAAATGTTGTAAATATTTTTTTTAGGTATACATTGAAATATCCTAACCGGGTTGGTCCAGATGGACCAGAAGCACATTTTGCAGTGCAGACCCGAGGATAATAGCCCCAGTTACACACAAGTGTCCAATACATTAAAGTTACACTACCTGATAATGTAGTGAAATGCACATGTTTAGGCAATATACAGTACAATAGATACGCATAATAATAAATTATCATTAACAAACAAACACATTCAATAATTTTTCTTTTATTTTTTAACAATTCTGGTTTGCCCATAGCTAAGCTCTGCTAAACCAAGCCAAGCAATGCTCAAGCAGGACCTGTTTTAGCAGTACTTAGCAACACACAGCTCCACATAGCTGGTTTAAGCACTGCTTAGCAATGCCAGTTTAAGCATTCCTCAGCTCAGCTAAATGTGTTTGCACACCACTTAGCATTAAGCACTGCCAGCTTAAGCACTGCTCAACTAAGCTTAGTGGGTTTGCGTGGTGCTAAGCTGTGCTTGGTATTTTTAGAAATAGTCCAATGGTGGCAAAGGGTGGGAAAATAACCTTATTTAAGCTGACCAGGTAGGAATACAGCCAGAACCTGTTGGAGTTTAATCACTGCAGGAACTATGGCTGGAGTCAGAGAGGAAGCATGCTTCTGTGTGCAGCACTTGGGCATGTTGGAGTCCAGGGTCATGGTTGGGCTCCTCATCAAAGATCATGGTGACAGACAGCTGCAGTGCCAGTACCAGGGCTCTGAGTACAAGTCTGAGGTCTGGGACCATCTGGCATGTGACCTCACCAATGCAACTGGAATCCCCCACACTGGTGAGCAGGTGCATCATCATTATGATGACCTGAAGCAAAGGAAGAGTATCTCTTGGCCCAGTGAGTCCAAGATGCTCAGGACTGGAATGCCCCAGAAGTTTGTAAGCATAGGAACCAGTGATTTATCAAATTTTAGTAAGAACATCTAATAAACAAGTATGCATAATGGTGTGTTTTATCCCCACAGCTGCAGAGGAGAGGGCTCACAACCTGGAGGTCCATGCAGGGTACCTGTCCAGGATGCACCAAGAGTGTGGTGAATATAGATATATCTTGCAATATATAGTAATCTAATTAAGAAAGAGTACATTATTAACTGCCAGTAGGTATTTTGTGTTGTGAGTGTACTGCAATGAATGTGTATATAGACCTGGAGTGATACAAGTGAGTATTGCCAGGTACAATTCCATATAGATAAAACATGAAACATGCAACTGTAAAGTAAAGAACGTTGTTACAGCATTAATAATGTTTGGGAATAACATGTGTATACTGTATTAATAATATATGTTCTGGTAGTAAAGTACACTGTTGCTGAAAATGGGAAGGGAATAAATTAACTGCATTCCTAATCTACAGCAAATGCAGTACAACTGCAGTCAGAATTGTGAAGAGATAAAGGTAGTACTGCTTAGATTGTGTGATAACAGATGCATTCCAATGCCTGCATTATTTAAACTGTAGAACAATAAAGACTGTCAGCTGTATACTAATCACTGTGTCATGTCACCCTCAATAAATCTGTGTTCTGACAATTGTGTGAATTCTGGGTTGTTGTTCAAGAAATCAAATGTTACAGATTTTGTGAAGTAAACATGGGTATACCACCATTAAGTAAATAAAGGCTGGCCAATAAATAACTGTCACGCTAAAGTGTAGATGTGGAGCTGTACTACAAGATATAATGCAATATGATATTTGTTCTGCACTAAGATCTGAACCTAGAGTAGTACTGTCTGAGGTATTAAAGTGCATTTCTCTGAAGATTGCCTTCTGTTAACCTTTGCATTTCAGCCATATGCATCCCTGAAAGTAGGTACGTTGATGCAGGCAAGTATGAAAGTGTAATAGCTGTAAACTGCAAATATACCATCTGCAAATGTATATGGGTCAGATAGGCAACCCAGTACCCTGATATGGTCTGTACAGATCACACATATTCCCATCCAAGAGAGGTTAATTGTGTACACCTACATTGCAAGTATAAATACACAGTTCACCTACTATTTCTGTCATGCATGAATTTCATGCATGCATGTTCAACTGTCACTGCAGTCTTGTGTGACACTCTACCTATATTACCAGGGTACGTTGTCACCAGGTGAGCTTTAGGTGCATATCACTCAATCAGCACACAGCAGTGGCCCAGTAGCTCAGTGTGAAAAATAATATAAATATAGTTCATTTTGCCACACGCAGACAGGGGTTTGAATCCAGGGACAGGTAAAAAGATATATTTATAGTAACATTCAAGTAGTACTGACTATTTATAGAAGCAGTCATGTGTTGTTAACAGATCCCCCCCACCACTGGACTTACAGATAAATAAATGTCTGTAGTAGCTGTATGAAGGGGGTAGTGTGTAAACAGCATTTCTCAGCAAGGTGTAAGACACCATTAAATAAAACAACATGAAGTACAGTACTATTAAAAGTTAATAAGACAAATTAAATGGTCTGTTGTTGGTATGACTGCATGCTTAGTGCGTCTATGAGTGTCTGCTGATAGTCTAACCCCATGCCTGCCAATGATGGCAGGATAAGTGCAAACTCTCTGTACTGTGCATGATACATGTCTCTCAAGTGTCACATTGTCATGGATAGTGATGACTGCAGCCAAAAACCTTGGACACAGATATAAACCCAGTTGAAGTATGCCAGTAGCACACTCACACAACATCAGTGCAGAGTACACCTTGGTAGTCAAATATGTTCCCCTGACATGTAATAGTCCCCTGTAGTTATGTACCTGTAGGTGTTTTGGCTTGGCCAATACCATCCCATCTGGATAGCTTGAGGAGTATGTATGTACTACAGAAGCTATAGGGAACTTCTAGACATAAAGTAAGGGCAGATCTGTAGAGTATTGAGCAGTACTGTTGTGAAAAATATAGCCTAAACATTTAGTAATGGAATGTCTTTCTCTCCCCTCACCCCTTATCTACATCACAAATTATTATTCTTATACTACGGGCATGGTTCCATTTTCAGATATGTTGTTCTCAAAGCCTAATGTTGGCCCTTGTGTTGTATTATTGGTTATATATTATATTATAATGGTTGCATAATAACATACTTTGTTGACATCCCAATGTTGTTCACCTTTTGCCGTAACTGTTAATGGCATGCTGTTACAATAATGGCTGTTATTCCATTTATCCAACAACAGAAAAAAACGAACCAAACCAAGAATAAAAATAAAATTGTCCAGCAGGAACAGGACCCAGAACTCACCCCACAGCCAAGAGTATGAAACAAATGAAAATTTTAATTGCAATCCACAAACATAAAAAACCAAGCTCTTTCACTCGGTCATTACCGAGCTTTTTCAAGGTACAAACAAGGTGTAATCAATTCAAAGGTATTAAATAGTAAAAACAGGTCACATGACCAATATTGATAATTAAACTTCTTCTAAACCACACCTTAATTGTGTAGGTACCAGTGTTAAAAATCCAAAAGCACACAGGATAGTAACCAAGATCTGTGCCTGAAAAATAGCACTAAAACGTATCAAAAACATTTTCTTCACACAATAATGTAAAATTAATAAATATAATAAATATCCAATGTGGCAATAAAAATTAATAATAATAATTCATGAACAAGTGCTTCAAAAACAACAATGAAACATTAAGAATGTATCCGTGAAACATATTAAAAACAATACCCTTGTAGAAAATCCACAAATCATAAGTCAAATAAAAGAAAAATAACAATGTTTATACTCAATTGAGAACTTTACAGTCGGCCATTCTCAACCTTAATACACTACTAATATTGATATTCTCATTTAAGCCAGGGAACCTACCCGCGTCCAACTTCAGTTGCCAATATAGTTCGCAGTATTCTAACCTGGCCTCCCAATTACCTTCCCTAATGTCGGGCAATACCTGTTCTAAAACTAAAAACTTCAATTCCATGCTGTTACAATCGTGTGAATGTTTGTAAAAGGCATTGTTCTCTTTGCCTTTTGAAACATCATAAAGATGCTCATAAACCCTTCTCCTTAGGGGTCTCTCAGTTTTCCCTACATAAAAATTGAAACAATACATACATATACCCAAATAGACCACCCCTTAGATCCACAGTTGAAATATTTATTAGAATTAAACTTAAACTTCCTAGAGGGAATGTAAACCGTGTGGTTGTAGATTATAGCACTACACTGCTTACAACTCCCACATTTATGGGTGTCACATTTCGAAGAATCAGTTACTACCATAGTGTTTTGTTTCATCTCAAACAGATCTTTTAAATTTGCATCCCTTCTCCTAACAAAATGGGGACGGTCCTGCACAAATTGTCTCAGTTCATCATGTAGGGCGAGTATAGGCCACTGCTTCAAAATTATATTCTCTATCTCCTGGGAATTAGCTGAATAAGTGTGAATAAAATTGCCTTTCAAATCCGGTTGTTTCACACCTCCGTCACAATCAAGGGCCGAAGAACCAGTTCCTAATAAAGGGGGATATTTAAGCTCCTTATTCAGTACAACTTCTTGACTCAATTTCTCAATCAAAGAGGCAGGATAACCTTTCTCTAAAAACAGATTCGTAAGAATATGGATGGGTGTAGGGTAATGAAACCAGATAAGGGAGGGGGTGTGGTATTAATGTGTGCTGTTGAATATGAATCCTATCTGCATAACATGTTACAGGACACAGACCAGTATGATCTTTTATCCTTAAATGAGATCCATATTGCTTATTCCAAAATCAATTTTCTTTTACATGACCATCTTTTGCAAGGGGCGTTCAATGAGCGACTATATAATTTTTTGTATGTTGATAGACCAAGAATCTCGGTTATTTTTGGGATTCCTAAAACCCACAAAAGTTTGGACCCAATTAAATTTAGGCCAATTGTTTCAGGTGCTGGTAGTACTACTGAACCCCTTGCTAAATTCATTGATGTTACTGTCAAGAGCTTTTTATCTTCCATTGAACATATTTGTAAAGATTCATGGGAATTTTTGAAAGGAATTGATCACCATTTGTTTAGTCCAGATTTATTTATGGTTACCATTGACATCATTGAACTTTTTCTGAGCATCCCCCACCGAATTGGTTTGGAATGGTTTGGGGAAGTTCTGGTAACACAATCTGGACTGGACACTAAGATTACTAATCTGGTGTTGGAATTCATGGAAATTGTTCTTGAAAATAACTTTATCTATTTCAATGGAGAATTTTATCAGCAGAGAAAAGGGGTAGCGAAGGGTGCCTCCTGTGTTACATCATACGCTAACATAGCGCTATACCATTGGGAACGTAATTTCATTTTTTCTAGTCAATGGACAGAGCACATAGCGCATTACAGGAGGTACCTAGATGATATTTGTTTGTAGTGGAAAGGGACATTGGAGAATCTTGGAGAGTTTATTAATTTTATCAACTCTAGTACTGAATTTTTGAGGTTTACTCACAAGATTGACAAAGATACATTAAACTATCTAGATGTGACTCTTTTTAAATATTATGATCATCAGAAATTTCAATCTAAATTATTTAGAAAGGCCACGTTTTCTAATTCATACCTCCATTTTGACAGTGGGCATCCCCCTTATCAGAAAAGAGGTATTATTAAGGGGCAGCTTATTCGAGCATCTAGGATGTCCAGCTCCTTAGAAAGTTTTATTGAGGAGGTTCATATTCTTACGAATCTGTTTTTAGAGAAAGGTTATCCTGCCTCTTTGATTGAGAAATTGAGTCAAGAAGTTGTACTGAATAGGGAGCTTAAATATCCCCCTTTATTAGGAACTGGTTCTTCGGCTCTTGACTGTGACGGAGGTGTGAAACAACCGGATTTGAAAGGCAATTTTATTCACACTTATTCAGCTAATTCCCAGGTGATAGAGAATATCATTTTGAAGCACTGGCCTATACTCACCCTACATGATGAACTGAGACAATTTGTGCAGGACCATCCCCATTTTGTTAATAGAAGGGATGCCAGTTTAAGAGATCTGTTTGAGATGAAACAAAACACTATGGTAGTAACTGATTCTTCGAAATGTGGCACCCATAAATGTGGGAGTTGTAAGCAGTGTAGTGCTATGATCAACAACCACACGGTTTACATTCCCTCTAGAAAGTTTAAGTTTAATTCTAATAAATATTTCAAATGTGGATCTATGGGGGTGGTCTGTTTGGGTATATGTGTGTATTGTTTCAGTTTTTATGTAGGGAAAACTGAGAGACCCCTAAGGAGAAGGGTTTATGAGCATCTTTATGATGTTTCAAAAGGCAAAGAGAACAATGCCTTTTACAAACATTCACAAGATTGCAACAGCATGGAATTGAAGTCTTTAGTTTTAGAACAGGTATTGCCCGACATTAGGGGAGGTAATTGGGAGGCCAGGTTAGAATACCACAAACTATATTGGCAACTGAAGTTGGACGCGGGTAGGTTCCCTGGCTTAAATGAGAATATCAATATTAGTAGTGTATTAAGGTTGAGAATGGCCGACTGTAAAGTTCTCAATTGAGTATAAACATTGTTATTTTTCTTTTATTTGAGTTATGATTTGTGGATTTTCTACAAGGGTATTGTTTTTAATATGTTTCACGGATACATTCTTAATGTTTTATTGTTGTTTTTGAAGCACTTGTTCATGAGTTATTATTATTAATTTTTATTTCTACATTGGATATTTATTATATTTATTAATTATACATTATTGTATGAAGAAAATGTTTTTGATATGTTTTAGTGCTATTTTTCAGGCACAGATCTTGGTTACTATCCTGTGTGCTTTTGGATTTTTAACACTGGTACCTACACAATTAAGGTGTGGTTTAAAAGAAGTTTAATTATCAATATTGGTCATGTGACCTGTTTTTACTATTTAATACCTTTGAATTGATTACACCTTGTTTGTACCTTGAAAAAGCTCGGTAGTGACCGAGTGAAAGCGCTTGTTTTTTTATGTTTGTGGATTGCAATTAAAATTTTCATTTGTTTCATACTCTTGGCTGTGGAGTGAGTTCCGGGTCCTGTTCCTGCTGGACAATTTTATTTTTATTCTTTGTTATTCCATTTATGCCTGTTTTCTGTATGCTATGCAATTCTATGTTGTTAATTGGAACACCCATGCATGCTGTTATAACTAACGGTGAAATGTTTTGTTCATGATTAACCAATACACTTTGACAAACCTCAACACCATAGCACATTTGGGTAGGCCGGTCCCAGCAGATCTGCCCATCCCACCTCACCTGGCCATGGCACTGGGTCCCAGCATGTTTTGGACCCAACCTGGAGCTGCCTCCTCCGTTGGTCCTGCACCACCCGTGGTGGTTCCACTCGAGGGTGGTGCTGCCTCCTCCATTAGTTCTGCACCACGCTCGGGTGGAACCACCATAGGAGATGAAGCCCATCCAGCTCTGGAGAATTACTGGTGCATCTGTAAATATATCATGCAGTACAGTGCTGCAACATTAGGTAAAATATACACCCCTGCAAGGTATTCATCCCAGGACCCTCTGAACTACAGTATGAGACATTAGACCACTAGGCCAACTCATCTATGGAGAATTGCTGATGTTTCTGTAAATATATCATGCAGTACAGTGATGTAACATTAAGAAAAACACGCACCCCTGCCAAGTGTTCATCGTAGGACCCTCTGAACTACAGCATAGTGAATTAGACCACTAGCCCAATTAGCTCTGGAGAATTACTTGTGTTTTTATAAAGATATCCTGATTACCAGTGACACTACTTCTACATATAATGTGATAAATGACAGTGTACTTGGGTCTGTGATGAAGACACCAAGCCAGTACACAGCCAAAGACATGTTGATAGATCAACAGGAGGCCTATGATATAAGGAGGAGATGACAACTGCACAGACTGTTGCAGAATGTCCACAGTTGTGTCACCTACTTATGTCATAGTTATCATCAAACCTATTCTGTGTGCTGAAGTACTGGCAAGTCAGTGCAGATTGAGGTTACAAAAGTATGACAGACAGGTCAGTGTCACACGTCATACCCATCTGAACACACATGTCCATGCCAGACTTGTGTAACACACTGTATGCATGCACACATCTTGCAACTACACCTCCCATAATAATGTCTCAGTAGCTCTAGCTATAATATTCCTAGCATGTCTGACATCTGGACACCCAAGGTCCTGACCCACAGTCCAGTCTGTTGCATGACAACTACATACTTGTCAATACAACATAGAAATAATTGAGCCCTGCAATGTCCAGCAGAACTGGTTGCTGCTGCAGCAGTCACTGCCACCCACAGTAGCACGTCAAAGGCCTGGAGCATGGGACACATGTCCAAATATGAATATATGTCCTAAATGTCCTCTATCGCTCTTTAGATGGCACTGCTACTTAACATATGTACCACAGGCACATCCCTCACCTGGACTGTTATGGGTACCCTCACCCTGGCCATGCTGTGACACAAGAGCTGACACTGCTCCCTCATTCACATATACAGCTTGCTGTCCCACAATGTGTTCGCAATCCTAAGCATGGCTCTTGGGAAGAATGCAGCAGCTACAGCCTGCAACATATGTATCAGTATGTTCAGCTATCTGCTACAGACCTATCATACCTCCCAAACACCTAGAACAGGGCAGCCACACAACACCCATACATAAAGGGTTGGTATGGGATGTTCGGGTGATAGAGAGACGTGTCACAGTCTCCCCCTAGAAACATACACAGCTGATAGACCAGCATCAACTGCAGTAGCATGCACATTCAGATAAAAAGGATGTATGACACTCACATCTGCCTGTCTCCTTACTGACTCCAACACACATTGTTAAACAGTATCCTGGCAAAGAAGCAGAATGTCTGTTAACAATGGCCAAACATAGCATGCAAAACTGTGGACATACCACATCAATCCAAACAGTGAACAATATTTCTGCCTACCCTCTATGATGCTGTAGCTTCCACACTTTGATAATGTCCTCCTCACAGGCCAGGAAAATGGGCAAGGCCTACATGAAGGCCTTAATTATAGCACTGTGTTGCCATGCCATTGGCTAATGGCAATGCAACCCAGCTGCTCTGGATGCTATTAGCAAGTGTGAGTCACAGATTGGTGCACAGGCAATCACCTGTTCATGAGCATTACCTACAAAAGGCAAGTTGCTGCCTATGGTAAAGAGGTCTGTGACTTTCTTCATGAAGACAGAGTGGAATTTCCAAGGAAACCTTCCACTGGATTTCTGCTCACAAAGGAGTACAGCACTATACCAGTTATGTCATAGAGTTAACCATGTACCGGAATACAGATGGGGGGATGCAGTCTTGGGAAATAGGACTTTGAACAGTAGGTCTCAACAACATATCTTGCAATGACACGTTGCTGTTAGTCTGCTCTCCAGCACCTACAGTCTTGCCTTTTGGCTCTGTCTGCAGTGACATAGATCGCAGCTCTGCCCCCGAAGTGCCCCCAGCAATGGTCAGCTCATATACGAATGCTACTGAATTGTTTGTTGTACAACAGTGACAGTAACTACTGGTGGATAAAGTTGGCATATCACATCATGTACTGTCAGTCTCAGCCTGTGAATATCATACAGGGTTAGTTCAAAGATTGTCCAGGTGTCCCTGACTGTTCCTGACGTACTCTGGCTAGGTCATTGTGTACTCAACACCTGTATCTCATTGCCTGACAACCATGGCTAGCATGCCTGGTGACTCCCTGTAGCAGCACAGTAGGTTATAGGCAGTAGTAGTGGGGGGACACAGGCTCCACTTCAGCAACAGTGTGTACATATTGAGCATACAATGAAAACGAATGAATACAGTACCAGATATTAATGTACCATTACTGTGTTCTGAGGGGTCTGGCATGTCACAGACACATTCCTCACACTCTGGAGACACTCATTACATACAGTCCAACTGGTTTCCAGACATCCACATTTGTCTGGCATAGGGTCCACATATATCAGGCACATGTACACATACAGCAAACATCTGGGTACTGCAGATGTCGGACACCTATGGGAAAGAAACCCTACACCATATATGCACTGTTCTCAGTTATTCAGTAGCACAGATGCTGCTGGAATGTCCACATGCACTTGTAATACCACTCATGTATTTGCCGGATGTTGGCTGTATGACATGGTATTGTAATGTGGGCCATAGGGGACACACCAAAGTCGATGGCAGTGATGGGTGTGGACACATAACAACACAGTCTGTCACAGCACACAGGCCATAACTGGTATACCTATGAACATATGATGTTACTATGCTAGGGGGCCTGAGCCCCCATATGCCTAGGCACATGTTAGCCCATGTGTATGCAAGGCAGCACCTGATGCCCCAGTCCAACAGGGACACAGGTGGTATCCCAGGGGTGTATGTGCAGTTAACCATCCAGTTATCCAGGTTCTGCCCTGCAAAGGTGTAAATAGCTACCCTGCCTGATGTGGACAAGGTCACCATTCCACAGCAAGGGGAGTATCTGAGCCACCAAGAATACCAGTTGATGTCACACACCAGGTTGAGGGTGTATGTGTGCATTAATAGAGTGCAGCTTGAGTTGCACTTGTGCAGCAGTCCCAACAATGTGGAGTCCATGATTGCCTTGCATGCCAGACAGAGGACACCTCTGAGGATTATCTATGAAACCAGGTAGAGGGCTGGGCTTATAGCTTATCTGTGTATGGTAGATGTTTGAGGCCCTGGTACTTTCTGGTGGGGAACCTCTGTGATGTCCCCAGCTGCATGTGCTGTGCGAGGGGAATGATGAAATGGGCATTTTACACATTAATGGGTGTTAGTGTGGGTAATACAGAAATGTTTGTACCCCATGTCCCTAGATGACATACCTGTAAGTATGAGGTGGACCATGTAGAAGGTTTACCATAAAACTGAAGAAACATGGTGGTGAAATGTCATATTGCAATTGACCTGTGTGCACAGATCCCACACGACTGCTTGCCTAGGATGTTATTAGTACTATGTGGGGACATCACTGCACCCCAAAGGGGTTGACACTGCATGTCCTGGTATGCGGCCTGAGGCCATGTTTCCTGCACCAGTCATGTGTCTGCATGAGACCCTCCTAGGCAAATGTCCACATCACTAGGGAATCTGGTGACAGCACACAGAATGCAATCATCTGAAGACATGGTTGGCCATAGGCCAATGGTTGTGCCCTGTAGCACAGATGTGTACATCACACATAACAGAGACCCAAACACGGAACAACAGGTTAGGCTGCTTGGGTACTTATGTATTATCGCAACCAGATTTTTGCGGCAATACCGTTTGCTTTTCAATTTGTACATGGTACTGAAAATGCAATGAAAACCAATCAGACACTGTTTTCTTTTACACTGAAGTTTGTTTAGGCAGGGTTATAACTTCAAAAATTGAAAAATTAATGTTTTAGTGAAGGTGTTGCCGATACGAATTCTCGCAACCAGATTCTATGCCGGTCATGTTTGCAGTTTCTTGGTTGGGCGATTCACAGTGGCTGCAAAGATATATGAAGAACAGATAACAGGGGCTACTGACAGACACAGAGAGACATACACAACAGGAAACACCAAAATAAAAGGTTGTGAGATGGTGAAGGAGCTACTTTTCGCAGAGCCGGGACAGCTGGTTGTTGTCATTCGCCATTACTTCCTGAAAGCCGTTACACACCCAGAAGGGAAATTCACACCAGGGAGAGTATTTTAAAAGGGCGATGTCATCTTTGAGGATGTAAAGTATGACATGGGGATGATGACAGTATGTCACAAAGCAGGAATCAGATTTTCCAGCTTGTTTACCTTCCGAAATTTTGGAAAAAGTCACTTGTACCCAGTAAGGCTTACGCTAACTTCCACACTCCCAACTATGATTCGCAACTGTATGTATGGCTGTTATTTCACACCACTGGCTGACAAAGAACGTTCAGTGGGAAGCCTTGCAAGAAGTGACACGCTGCCAGTAAAGAGCATGAAGAAACAACAACAGTATGTTGTGTACTTTGTGTTGATAGCCCTCCAGAAAACCACCTGTTTTGTTAAAGAAAACACACTGTATTACATTTTAAGCACATTTACGAATATATTTACTGATCGGGAAACAACCGCTGTTATCACAAAAATCTGGTTGCGATAATACGTAAGTACTGGCTGCTCATTATGAGTCAGCCATTTGGGGTGGATTCCTCTATGTGGATTAGTTGGGTCATGTCAGCGAGCCAGTGTCCTATCCCTGTGGTAGTGGATGGTGTGATGCATACTTGGGAGCACATATCTATTATGACCATTTGGGTTATACTGTCAAAGACTTTGTCCAAGTCAAAGTAGGCAGTGTGCACTGTCACCCCCAGTCCATGGCTTTGTTGACTGTGTCAAAGAGGTCAACCAAGTGTAACAGACAGGATCCCTTCCTTGACAAAGCCTAACTATGCATTATGGAGTGTGTGGAGGTCGCCAGTGTGTTTGTTAATGAGGTTCACTATAAACTGTGCTATGGCCTTGCAGAAGATCTGAGTTTGGCTGATGGGTGTATAATGTGACAGATTGGTAGACACACCACCTTAGTGTAAAGGGGTGACAGTGGTTGTCCTTCACATGGCTGGGACAAAGGTGGTAGTCAGGCCTCCTTTGAATGCAGTGGCTTATGTTGTTGCAAGGTTATGCTTGTGGTCATGTACGGTGCATCCTGTGATGTGACAGGCTCCCATGGCAGATGTATACCATGACTTTCAAATGGCAGTGGTGACCTGTTCCCTACATATAGGAGAAGGGGGAAGGTACTGTGCACATCCTCATATACAGATGGGGGGACAGGGGGTTAAGCCTACACTGACCCTGTCAGGCATCAAGTATGCTATACCTACAGCACTGGTATAGCTGGTATCCTTGACCACCACAAGTGAGCAGATGCAGGTGCTTCCTGTGATGTTGCAGACATATGTGCAGAATGGGAGATGATTGCCTGTAGTGGATATTGACAATGTAGACTCTGGGATTGTTGTGCAGGTTTCCTGGAGTGATCTCATTCTCTTGTTCACACTAACGAGACATTGTTTAAATAGGCACCTGCCACTACTTTGTCTCAGACAGTGGTATGTCATCCGTGTTACACTTATGTATTGCAGATGTCCACCAGACAGGTGTATGTATCCTTGCAGAGGATAATGTAGTTCTATCGGGTATACCTAACTCCATGCATCTATACACATGCACATCTAGCATGTGTGTATGTGTGGATATTGATGCCAGTCCCTACAAAGGGGTTTGGGACTGTGAAGCTGTGTATACCACCCCCAAGAGGCTGTATTCCATGTTGGAGGTGTATGAATGTGTGACCCTAGCTAGATGGTTATTGAGGGAGATGGTGACTGCAAACGTAATCGCATAATGGTTGCTTTGCCAGGGAGGATGACACTGTAGGGATGCTGCAGTGGTAACCTGTGTTGTGTAATATCAACTGCAACAAACCTTCACCTCATGTGGGGCTAGCCTCTAGCTGCACCGAGGTTCTTGTAATTCCACTGTTGATGGCTCTCTGGCCATTTGTGTGATTGCATGGGTGCATCTTCCAATGTATGTTTGGGTCATTCAAGTGACCTATGATCAGGGTACAGACCCAAATCAGAATACAATTGTTGAGGTCCTTATAGGAAGGATGGGCTTCCGGGTCACATGTGGTAGCCAGTAGCTAGCAATGATTTGAATAGGTGTGTTGCTAATGGTGAACTGCCCCTGCGGTGTCCCCTGTGCATCTTACTGCCTGAACAATATGGAGGTGTGTATGTGTCTCATATATGCTGAAATGACATGTCCCATGCCATTTCCACCCACACTTTGGGGTATGATTGTATGATAGGATGGTTGACCAGGTATGGCTGTGGTGCTCTCTGCAGCTTTCAGCCATGTGTGTATGACTGCACAGATGTCAGCATTTCCCAGGGTTAAGAATGTCTGCATTCAGGGCAGAGTCATGTGTAGACACTTAGGGTTTAGCAGCATGACCTTCAATGTGTGCTGCACTGACAGTTGTATGTTGGTAGTGATAACCTCACCACTTTTCCTAATGAAGGCACTTTGCGGGTGGCGAGAGCCATTGCCAGACACCTGAAAGCCAGTTGAGACAGATGGAGGCCATCTGCTGTAGACCACTGTGGTGTGTTGACCATATCATCCCAGACTCACAGGTACTGGAAACCCCTGGAATATCACAGGATAAAAGAACACATGTTAAGGTCAATCATTCCCTGAATGTATTGTGGCATCAGTCTGGGTGACAGCAGAATGCTACATAAGGCTAGGGACATACCTGTCTGGGACACATAATCAGTGTGCTCACTCATGTCTCTCTGCATATAGTCCAAGGACATGCTTCTGAGGTCAGACATGCCAACATGGACTGTGGCAGTCTCATGACGGTACCTGCTGGCAGCAATCTCAGCTGCTAAGCAGTGCCTATGTGATATGGTGGAGTCTGTCACCTGACTCACAAGTAACTGTGACAATCCACATATACAGCCAGGTGAGAGGCACATCGTTGTGTATCACAATGGAGTCTTCTATGTGTAACATGTTTGACATGTGCTGATGCCTGCATGGCTGTGGGACACAGGTGTTTGGCCATGTGTGGTATGTGTTGTGTACGGCTGTGGCGTTCATGTGTGGCTTTGTCTCGGAGGTCTTCTTTGTTTGTGGATGTGTATGTTGAGGTCCACTGCACGTCTGTGTGTGTTGTGTAGGTGTGGATGGTGTGTGAGGTGTACTGATTGTGTTGACAACCTGTTTGGGGACAGATATGCAGCCTTGACAGGGAGAGAGCATGGACTACAGGTTCCTTCTGTCATTGCATCTCTTGCACAGTGTGTTACTTTGTGGATTTTGTAGATGGTTGTCCATCCATGTACATGAGACAGGTGCTACACTGTGCCAGGACACTAATATCAACTGAACTGGCAGGGGAAACTGTGGGACAAATCCAGAATCTGAAAGAGGAAGGCCAGGAAGACCTGAGGAGTGGGCTTACAGCCCAGGTGCTTACTACAGTAGTAGGAGGCTGACACCACAGCATACCATGTAGACAGGCTATGAATAAGCAGTAATAGGTGCAACAGGTAAATGCATTTAAACACCTCATAGCACATGCAGCATGTAGCATGAAATGTCAGGATCAAAAGGTCAATTCATTATGTATTGCCACTATGTTGGTGATAGCCCCATACATACTGTGGTCATAGATGGCAGGGTATGATGTGGAAGTTAGCGGTGGAAGGTGGTGGCAAATGTGGATGTGCAGGGTGTGTACATAATGGTAAGCAATGTATGAGGTCTTGTGATGTGTTCCCCTCTTCACGTCTTTCATGTGGGATGTATAGACGTCGCAATCCATCTTTCTCAGAAGCTGAGACTGCTGCCATTATTGATGCCCTGAGACACCATCACCAAGTGCTGTTGACAAGGACTCCCCATAACCAGCAAGATTGCACTGCACTGTAGGCAGACCTTGTAGCAACGGTGAATGATGTGGGCCACCAGGACAGGAGCTATGAACAGGTCTGACACAGTGCTACAGATATAATACATCATGCACAGCAAAGGGCTACAGCTGTGGCCAGGGACCGTGTTGGCACTGGGGGAGGGCCTGCTACACAATCTGCACTCTCAGCCACAGAGGCATTCCTGGAAAATCTGAGTTCAGCCACCAGCTCACAAGAAACAATCACAGCATATGTCGTGGAGGTGGGTACACAGATTCCACAGCTGTGGAGCACCCAGGTAAGCCTCCAGTGGTCATCACATTAATACGGTGGCATTCATGGTTGCAGTCTCTGCATATCTGTACACATATGTCAGGTCAATCTGCATTTGGGGGTGGGGTTTTGTAATGCATGTGTGTGTGCACACATATTGTGAATGTCAGCAATTTGGGTAGTATCATAGTTTGTACTGTGTTGATAAATGCACATATTATCATGCACCAATGCCACATGTGTGTTTGCTGACAATAGCTCTCCCCCACAAATGCATATGTACCTCTGGTATGGCTGGGGAACATCATCCTGTAGCTGGTAAGTGTGGAACTGCCTTGTTATGGCTCATCTACACCCTAGGCATGTTAAAGGCTGCCAGTTTGCCATGGACACTGCTGTTAAGCTTAGCCATTTTGCAATACATGCAAGTTCACTTGTGGTGGGGTTCACTGCAGTGCATCACATCAATAATCACAGTAGTATATTCGCAGGAGCTGTAACATATTAGCACATATTTTTGTAAAGGTGTAGCCAGTCTGCTGTACAGGGGGGCATTACTATTGTGTAAATGGGTGCACTGTGTTTTAGGTGAAGTCCATCACATACTCTGACGTCAGGTATCTCACAGGTGTATAGTACTAGCAACATTAACTGGATATAGCTCCACTGCATGTTGTTGTGGGCCTGTCCAGAGTGTGTCTGTTGTGGCTTGATTGTCTGTTGTGCATAGCATCAGTCAGACCATGTGGCCTGTATAATGTCTTTGTGGCACCTCACCTGTATGTGTGTGTGTGTGTGTGTGTGTGTGTGTGTGTGTTTGTGTGTGCGTGTGTGTGCGTGTGTGTGTGTGTGTGTGTGTGTGTGTGTGTGTGTGTGTGTGTGTGTGTGTGTGTGTGTGTGTGTGTGTGTGTGTGTGTGTCAGCAGACATTATAGTGCGGGAATTAATGTAGTCATATTGTCTTCCCATCTCAGGGGACCATGAGGTTGGAGTGTGCCCCCCTCGCAACCTGATGTCAGTGTCTCATCGGACTCTGATGATGATGATGGTGATCATTTTGAGTCACAGGTGGGGTTTTTGGGGGATGAATCTGTCCCATTGATTGACACCCCACTTCCACTCCCAGTGTCCCTGCACACAGTCAGTATGCCCACACATACCCAGTCCCCAGCATCTACAGATATTGGGCAGTCAGAGGATGGTGGCATCAAACAGGGGAGTGTGGAGACTATGGCATCTGTGACTGTAGACACTAACCATAGCCAGAGAGCTGGTGAGGTCTCACACAGGCAGATTGACGGAAGTGCTTGAAGGAGGACTGCTGCCCATCCAGCACCTGTCAGAGGTGTCAACTGATGCATGTTTCAATCCATCATGGAGGCACAGGCACATTGTGAACAGTACACTAGATGGATGCTCAGGGTTATGGATGCCACATTGTGTGACATGCATGACTCCCTCCATGGCATTGGTGATGCCTTACATCATTTCGGTGATGTAGTGGATAGACAGAAGAGTGAGACATTGTCAGTCCTCAACCATGCAATGTCTGTGCTAGAACATGTGGTGTGAGTAGGGAATCAGACACGTGGATGTAGGCCAGCAACAACATCAGCTAAGAGCCCATGTGGTCATGCATAGTCACTCCTGTAGTGACAGCACCACCAGCACTACCAAAGGGAGGCCGCTATCACACCACAATGTGGCAGGCCATGGGCACATGGTCCTGGGCAGTCCTGTGAGAGACACAGGCCCAGCAGACACTGGTCACTGTCAGAAAGTAGTACTGCATATGGCCCTGGGCATGGTGGTACCAGTGTCATTCCTGGTAGAACCAGTTCCCATGTTCATGGTCAGAGACCATGAACTGTACATTCTGCCATGTACAGTGCACAGCTGTCCAACATACCCTTGTGTAGGGCTAGCACACACTCACACATCACTGTCACATGGAGGTCACCAAGAGACACACACAGCTCCTCTCTATGGCCTAGCTGACCAGCAACCCTCCAGACACACACACACACACACACACACACACACACACACACACACACACACACACACACACACACACACACACAATGTCAGTTGTATGGCACAGCCTAAGCCTTTGGCAACCCCACACCACACCCTGTGCATGTGATGATACTTGTGCCACATCCCTGTTATTCATACTATCAATGTAGGGACATACTAATATGTGTATGATGCACAGGGTGAATATAGTACAGTTAATGGCAGTTTGTAATGCAGTAGTGTAATGACCTGTAAGGTGCTGTCTGCTGGCAATTGTCATGCGTACACATCAAAGTGTATGTACTATTGTGCCATGATGCTTTATTGCTGCTAGTACTGCTGACTGACTGTTGTCTGACAGACCTTATTCTGTTTCTGTTCCAGGTGTCTGTGTGTCTAAGTCATGGGGACCTGCTGCAATTACAGAAGCTCATGATGACATACTGGCAGCACAGAGACTTTTTCCTCACCAAGGTACAGCTGTATATGTGCATGTTTACCTAGGTGCATATGCGTGGACTAGTGTGTGAGGGACAATGGAGGCAGACAGCATAATCCTGCATGCATACTCCTTGACACAGCATGCTACTCTTGTTACATGTCACCTGAAAGTTCCATGGGATCACAGGTTCATAGGTCCATAGAAGGTTACTAGAGTACTGGCCCTAGGTTCCTTACAAGCTTAGCCATTACTTTATCCCCAACAGAATTATCGATCAGCACCTGTTGCCCCTGGCATTGATGGATACAGGTTGGACCCCTGGGACAGATTTTTGTTTCCCATCCACTCATCATGGATGCCCTTGATGAGGGTCTGCATGGTACTTTGTTTGACATGTATGGGAAGTCGATTTCTGAGAGACAGCAGCCTCAGGGAAAACCTGTCTCTCCAGCAGGTTTTTTTCTGTTGCATATGTGAATCAGGCATGTTGTGCTGGTAATGCACACAGAGTTAGACTCAAATATATGAGGCAGCTGTTGAAGGGCTAGCACAACATTGCCATCTAGGCATGTCACAGCCCACCTGTGGACAACCTGTCCGATTCCAAGTGGGACACTACTGATTTGAGGTTGTCTGCAATGAACAGGTGTTGAAAGCCATGGATAACCTATGTGGGTGTTAACATAGCCTTTCCATTGCTGCAGATGTCTGCATAGGTACATACCAGACCGGTCATGATGATAATGCATTGTTGTACTGACTGAGGGCTATACAGAGGTAATGTCCACCTTTTGACTGGATGCAGTCCCTTTACCTATGTGGTGAACCACGTGCAAGCCTTTTCTGACCACTGCCACTACTTGATTGCTAAATGCAACAGTGTTATCAACCTGAGTACCCAGGTCTGTCAACGCAGTTCGTGTGTTTATGGGGTTGCCATTGATGAGGGAAATGTCCTCGCTGTATGGTATGATGGTACTGTTTTCTGCATCCAGCTTGAGGCCAGAACCTTGACAACATTCCATACCCACTGTATGACCCCACTGCAGTGTGTTAACATCATTTTGTGTGTCAATGACAGTCAGCACATTGCTCACAGTTGCCACAGCCTTAGGCGGTAC
>NC_056726.1:897758250-897760750 GCF_019279795.1 Protopterus annectens | reverse complement strand
GGAACACGGGTTTGTCAGGGGTAGGGGACTATACCTCTCAACTGTACAGATTTCTGCAGAATGTCCAGATGTTTGCCTCATATCTTGGGTCCATTTTTCATAACATTGTGATTGTCTGGATAATTACTGGCAAATCATTAAAGACTGAAGTTAGAAACTAAGGACAGACATTTGAGTTTCAGACTTCTTACCCTTCAGAGAATTCATGTTACTGCAAAACCTATTATTCTATCAACATTCTAAGTTTGTAAGAGCAATATTTAAAAATGTTCCCAGTTTTTGGGCCTTTGCCCCACATTTCTTTATGGCTTTGTACAGATTTCTTGCTGTAAGAGGTTTAGAAGTATGTATGAGACTCCAACATTGACATCCATGCATCTGTCGTATGAGACCGCTGTTTATAATTCTCTCACATAGTGCAATGGGTTTTGCTGGCTTGGGGCCTACTGCATATTCTGGGGCAGCCAGAATTTGGCAGCAAGTTCCTGTTGTCCCACATAGCTAGCTGTCAGTTCTCTGCTGCTATCTCAGTAGCCCACTCCATTCACTTGTATACATGCAGCAATGCCACGCATATGCTACCAAAGTCTACTACCCCGTTCATTTGTTGTTAAGAAGAGTGACTTTCTTTGTGCCTGCAGCAGTTAAGAGAACAGTGCTTTAGGTCTGACTGCCAGATGCACGCAGTACACAGCCCATACATGGTAAGGTACAGGTAGTATGATGTGGCTGGCATCATTTTTACTGTGTATGTGAGCCAGAGTGAGGTGTCAGTCCCTGGGTCCCTAGGTTGTCAGTAGATGTGCTATGCATTGCCTCTTTGCCAAGGCCAGGGAGTACTGGCCATGCATAAATCTGCCTACAGGGACAGGCTCAGGGGGTTCCTCCTCTGCGTCCCCCTGTGCCTGTGGGGACCTTGGCAATGGTGAGGGGCTGTGTGTCCCTTTCCTCTGATGTTCCTACCACAGCTTTTTCTGCAGGATCACATTATGCAGCATGGTGGATACTATGAGCATGTGTTTACATATAGCTGGAGAGTACTGCAGGGCTCCACCAGATATGTTAAGGCAGCGGAACCGTGACTTGAGCAGCCCAAATGCATGCTCCACAATGTTCAGTGTGTGTGTGTGTGTGTGTGTGTGTGTGTGTGTGTGTGTGTGTGTGTGTGTGTGTGTGTGTGTGTGTGTGTGTGGGTGTGTGTGTGTGCATTTCTGATGGGTGTCATCAGGCACAGTTCCAGTGTGTAGCCAGCCTCCCCCACTAAATGGCCATACAAGATGTCCCCCTGGCAAATGCCTGGTACAGCTGTGAGGTGTTCCAGATGTGGGAGTCATGATAACTGCCAGGGCTGCCAGCACACACATCAATGATAATGTCCTGGGCTTTGCACACAACCTGGCAGTTGATGGAGTGATACCCCTTGAGGTTGACTTAGACTCTACCCTCCTCACCTTTTGGTGCTTTGATGTGCACATGAGTGCAGTCTATGGCAACCAGTACCTCTGGGTAGTGTGGTAAATGGTGGAAGAGATGCATATTGCAGGTCCTCTCCTCAGGAGTGCTGGGGAAATAAATATGTTCACTGGCATGTGGAGGAATGGTGAGGATGCAGGGAGTTGAGTTGGCGAAGGTGGATGAGTTTAAGTACTTGGGATCAACAGTTCAGAGTAATGGTGAGTGTGGAAGAGAGGTGAAGAAGAGTGTACAGGCAGGGTGGAATGGGTGCAGAAGAGTGGCAGGAGTGATTTGTGCCAGACGGGTACCAGTAGGAATGAAAGGGAAGGTCTACAAGAGGGTAGTGAGACCAGCTATGTTGTATGGGTTGGAGATGGTGGCATTGACAAAAAGGCAGGAGTCAGAGCTGGAAGTGGCAGAGTTAAAGATGTTAAGATTTGCACTGGGTGTGACAAGGATGGACAGGATTAGGAATCGGTATATTAGAGGGTCAGCTCAATTTGGACGGTTTGGAGACAAAGTCAGAGAGGCGAGATTGCGCTGGTTTGGACATGTGCTGAGGAGGGATGATGGGTATATTGAGAAAAGGATGCTAAGGATGGAGCTGCCAGGTAAGAGGAAAAGAGGAAGGCCTAAGATAAGGTTTATGGACGTGGTGAGAGAGGACATGCTGGTGGTTGGTGTAACAGAGCAATATGCAGAGGACAGGAAGAAATGGAAACAGATGATCCACTGTTGTGACCCCTAATGGGAACAGCTGAAAGAGAAGAAGACTGGCATGTATTAACATGACATCCAGGAACTGGTGGAGTACCCTGGGTGCAGATGCCTGTGAGACCCCCATGATGTCCCCAGTAGCTCTTTGGAAAGTACTTGTAGCTAGTATTCTTAAGGCTAAACATATCATTGTTTCCACTGGGATGGGTTCCCCTCTGTTGGCTCTGGGTCTGAGATGAGGGTGGCAGAGCTCAGTGATTTTCTGTAGTATGTCCTTGTCCACCCTGTAGCGCTCTACTATCTCCAGCTCATGTAGCCCCTGAAAGGT
>NC_056726.1:897630750-897753250 GCF_019279795.1 Protopterus annectens | reverse complement strand
AAAGACAAACAGAATGCTTTATGTAAACATGTCTTAAGTGCTGGGACTACACGTAAATTTAAATTTCTTGCATTGCAGCTACTGAATAACAGCATTAGGGAAGGTAATGTTAGTAATAAGACTGAATGTTTAGAAACTAAATGGATCCTAGAAATGCAAAATGACAAGAAAAAAGGCTTGAATGAGAATGTTCCCTTAAGACCTTTGCTCAGGTCACATGATCTGAACAGGTAACTTCAGAACCTTTGTATCTTTAACTAGTCTCAAGCACTGTGTTAGTTAGATCTGGTGAACCTCCAGGACTGGGGTGAAAGTGCTCACCTGTTTTACTTGGTGCTTTATTTGCAGTTTTTATTTGTTTTACTGGCTTTCATTAAAAGTATTAAATTTTATCTGCATCTACCGTGTCTGACTGGCTACTCTTGCACTGAAAGATTTATTTATTTATTTGTGGAGTCAGTCTTCATCTGTTTGGCTTGGTTTTCTTCATTGTTTGTCCTTGTATCTGTCCTACAAAGCATGGCAAAAGGAGGATTTTAGTGAACTGGATTATAATCCGCATGGTTCCACTATTCAAAATCTTCATGGACGACTGAAACACTTTTTACAACTGGAAGGTAATCCATTGTTTACTATGAACTGCTTGAAATTAGATACCATATCAGAATGTAATGTAAATGAAGTGGAAGCATTTGTGACTATTTTTAGGAGGACAGAGACTAACTTATTTAAGTTTAAATGCCTCCAGTGGCAGAGACTGCACCTAGAGGCCTATTTATTCCATAGAGTCATACCGAGGTGTATGAGAATACTTTGTATACCTACTTATGGCAACCAATACCCTGAACTGTTGAGAGAGTGGCAGGCACTTAATATTGAGACTGGGTTTAGTTACATCAGACTTCTTATTAAACACTTTCCTTCAAGATAGTCAGTCAGATTTTGACAAGGTAGATATATACTTGGACTCTCAACCTAGTAAATGAAAACTAGATGCTCTCCTGCATGGCATCTCTTCACCTGATAAACACTTGCAGGAGACTAAATGTAGGGAGCTGACTAGGGATCTTACTGACTTCCAGAATGCCTGCATTTTTGTGTGGCCTAGGGCTGAAACTTCTCAAACAACAACTACTACAAAGAGGAAGAATTCCGCAAGTCATGCAACTACTGCCTTAGAAAGTCTGCAATTTCAGTTAAAACATGGCAACATCTCACTGTTTCCCACGCTCCTCCTTCCAATGCATCAGAGGTGAGCTCAATGGCTATATCTTATAAGACAACAGACACACCCCAGGATTCAACAAGCTCTACACAGTGTGCAGGAATAGCGCAGGAGCTGCTGGAGGCAATATGGCTACTGAGAGATCCAGGAACAAGCTTGCGGGACATGCACGAGTGCTCCTGCAGTATTCCTGCACGTACACAGCACCTGTATGCTAATTACCCCATTTGCAGGTGAAAACCATGCAAATGAGGTGAATTAGAGATCCAGAAAGCTGGCAGCCTCCCATGCAGGATTAGTGTAACCTGCAGAAATGTACTAGGTTAGTAACCGAGTACATTTCTGGAAACTGCAAAACGGAGCCATGACAGCTCCAAATAAAGGGTGTATATAATGTGGAAAGCATGCCAATGGACAAATATATGGCCATTGGCATGGAAAACAGCTGAAAAAAAAAACTTATTTTTTTGCCTTCGGACATTTAAGCATAGGGCAGTGGCATGCAAATGGGATCGGCTGTAAAATAAAAGTAAAACCCTGAAAAAAGCTTTTTCTGCAAAATCACAATTTTGCCATTATAGTCAATAGCAGGCAGAAGACAACACGACCAGTGAATAGTGGTTGTTAAAGGGGAAGGCTCAGTGTGGGACTTGTAACTAGGCATTAGCAGGCAATCATATGCAAATGAGGGGAATGATACTGAATCACAGATTTCCCCTCAAGGCTAGCCGGCACCCAACCATGTAGGTGCAGGAAATCCATGGTGCAAGCGTAAGAGTTAGCTGACATTATAGAGGGATGTGTCAGGCATACTGTAAGCTTATTGGAGCTCTGTGGCTCGGGTTTTCCCTTAGCATAGCAGAGCTAAGGAAGGGGGTGTATCTGAAGCTGCCTAGCACTCTTTACATTGCCTAAACAGGTGTGCGCGCCACGCACCGGGGTTTAAACAAAAAAAAAAAGTAAACCAGGAAATAGCAGCTCCGTTCACATCTGAGCACTGTGTTTGCACGGTGTGCCCCTGGCCTTATACAGGAAGACAATGCGAAGGGAAAACTGCAGTAGGAAGATAATCAAGGAGAACTAGCATAGCTGGCAGGTGAAATGTATCAGAATCAGCTAATTACACAGGCAGCAGCCCAGCACACTACTATAAACTATGAAAACACCTTTCCCTCTGGTTTTTCTGACAAAATCTACACCACCAGTGTACACAAATGGGGAAATTTTACCTAACAAAAGCAACAAAATGATAGGGGCTGCATTCACTCTCATAAATCAACATGTGGAAGAACCTGAGGGTGGTGAGGACAAGAATGCTAATGAACAATCCACAGTGAGGAGAAGGAGAAGAGTGTACAGACCCAGGGTAACCTACCAGGGGTTACATGTGCTGGAGATAGGGGTGCGCTATAGGGTGGACAGGGACCTCCTACAGCAAATTGTTGAGCTGTGCCAGCCACACCTCACACACAGAACCAACACAGGAGAACCCATCCCAGTGGATACCAAGGCATGTGTAGGCTTAAGAATACTAGCCACAGGTACCTTCCAAAGGCCAACTGGGGATATCATGGGGATCTCACAGGCATCAGCATCCAGGGTACTCCACTAGTTCCTGGATGCCATGTCAGCACATGATGGTGAGCACATATATTTCCTCAACACCCATGAGACGTTGACCAGCAATATACGTCTCTTCCACCAAATAGCAGAATATCCTCAGGTAGTGGGTGCTATAGACTGCACACACACATATACATCAAAGCACCAACCGGCAAGTGGGGTAGAGTTTAGATAAACCGCAAGAGCTTCCCCTCCATCAACTGCCTGGTCATGTGCGATACCCAGGGCATTATAATGAATGTGTCTGCTGGCAGCCCTGGAAGCTATCACGACTCCCACATCTGACATATGATGCAGCCTTACCAGAGATTTGCCAATGGGGACATCCCATATGGCCACCTAGTGGGAGATGCTGGTTACGCACTGGAGCCGTGGCTGATGACACCCATCAGAAATGCACACACACCCAAACAAGAACTCCATAATGAGGCACATACACAGACCAGAATCATAAAAGAGCATGTGTTTGGGATGCTCAAGTCACAGTTCCAGTGCCTGGACATATTCGGTGGAGCCTTGCAGTACTCACCAGCTACATCTACCCAAATTGTCATCGTATGTGCCATGCTACACAATATGATCCTGTGGAAACAGCTGCAGCAGGAACAGCATGGGGCAGGGCCACACAGCCCCCTACACCATTGCCAAGGCCTGCACAGGCACAGAGTGACTCGGTGGAGGAACAACCTAAGCCTGCCCCAGTAGGCAGAAGCAGGCATGCCCAGTATGCCCACACCTTGGCAAAGAGGATATGCATAGCACACACACTCTGACATGGTAGAAACTCAGGGAATGACACCTCACTCTGACTTGTACATACAGTAAAAGGGATGCTGAACATGACACTACCTGCGCTTAACCATGTATAGGGAGTGTACTATGTGTATCTGACATAGACAGCCCCCCAGCACCATCCTCAATACTGGCATAGCCACAAGGTAAGTCACGCTCACTATCAATTGCTGAATGGTATAGAATGTTCTGCTACCTGTATCTAGGGTATGGATGTCAGCATGTTAGGGAACTGGGTGGCTGAATGGAATGCCAGCAGATAGTAGACACCTATATCAGCAGCATGAAATATGTAACAAATATTGGTGTCAACATAATAGCCAGTACTAGACAAGGTGACAACACCCACTGCAGGACATGTGGTGGGCCAAATGTGTGTACATAGGACACACACATGCAAGGCAGTGGGGCTCACATACCCAACAACAGTCTCAGCCAGCAGGACAGGTATAGACAAACACAAAGAAAGGCTGTGCTAAGGCCTCATATTGATGGCTATGGAGAACAGCCCCCCTCCAGACCTATACAGATAGAGTACAACAGGTCAGGCAGTAGGATGTTAGTTCTGAAGGGTAAGAAGTCTTAACTGAAATGTAGGTCAATAAAACCTAAGAACTGTAGTACACTGATATGCCTCTAGTCTGCATGACAGGTCAGAATACAGAATGAAATGGATCACCTGAAATACCAGTACAGTCATAGCAAATTTGTATAGTTATCAGGTGCCACCCCCCTCCCACAATCCTATGTAGAAATGTAGTAACATGTTTGTGTAGGTATAATAACAGTGGAGCACAGATTACCTGAGCCAGCCAAAGTAGCATGATAGATTGTAGCACATGTACTATATGCAGGGCTATGTGTGTTAGGGTGGTGTGTGTTGTATATTGTGTGAGAGTGTTCAGCATGTAGGCATGGTGGGTTGTGTCCTGGTGGCCAATGGCCAGTCATGCCGATGACAGGGCCAAGTACTCACAACTGCAGTGCCAAACACAATGCATCCCATCAAGACACATTCCAGTAGAAAGCCATACTAATTGTTCGGATGTAATATCTGTCACCATCTGAAAGATAGACATGGCATGAATGTGGGCCCAAACATACAAACAGTACACAGGTGGAAGTACACTAGACAGAGAGTGTATAAAATGTTACTGTCAAATGGACACACCTTTGGAATTGTACATACAGGTTAGCAGCACATTTGTAGTATGGAATACTGATATCGTCTGGCCAAACACTGGCAGGCTACAAAAGTCACAGGTATGAAGTACTGAGAATCTGCTGATGTCCCTGCACAAGTCAGCATAAGTGGAATGCCCCATGTATATCTGTGAGTCCACTGCAAGTAGCTTCCATTGCACACATGCACCCAGCACACCCCACCATCAGCCACAGGTATCTCAGAGGTCTTATCCGTGCTGTTGGGAATGAGTACAATATGACCCCCACCTCTGTATGGGAATAGCCACAGAATGCAGCATGCTGAAGAGGTGTCCCATGCAGGTGTGGCCCTAGCTGTAAGCAGCACCCTGCCAGCATCCACACCACTGGATTAATAAGGACAAAAACTATTGACATTAACACCTTTCACACCTACCCTGTCACCCCAGGGGAATATAGTGGCTTGCAGCCTGGGACTGTAGGACTGATACAATGCAACAGCCTGCTACAAATAGTCTGCATCACTATAAAAATGCCCTGCAGTCCTCTGTCAAAGGCCTGCGTCTCATCTGTACTGCCACAGTATGTTATCTCATGGACTCCCAAATAACAACATAACACAGTTCACAGAACTCAAATGTAAGGCCATGTCGACAAATCCCAGTAGCATGTCCACCATGTCCTACTGCATGAACTGTGGACCAACCCCTAAATACTGCTGGGATGAAGTGATAACTATAGGGAACTTATCAGATAATGTTTGCATAATGTTCGGAAGAGGATAAAATAACAGGGGAGGGGTAGAAGCATGGATGCCATGGAGTGTGTGAAGTCTGAAACTCAGCTGTGTGCACATACTATCCCTGCCTGCAAACACAGGAATGGGTGGCTACAATCCTGTTTGTAAACTACAATGTAAATGGGTAATGACCAGAAATATGAGCCTTGCCTCTGGGTAACCTGTGTGAATCTGTACAGCTGCGAGGTATGGCCACAGCAGGATATGGGCATACTGCCACGTCGATGGATGTACAAGCATGGGATCCTCAGTCACCACTGTACCAAGGTGCTGAACCATTTACACAGACCCATCAGCAAGTGTCTGCAGCTTCTCCTCCAGAATGGCATGCTTGTGCAACAATATGTAGGCTGCAGACCACAATACTGGACACAGCTTCATTCATTCTGTGTTCCCCAGGAAATTACCACAAGCAAATATGTATACCTGACAGTAGTTGATGACATAAAACATCACAGTGTAAAACAGTATATATGTCTGAATATCTCTGTTAACAACAAAACCATGTAGTAGAAGCAGCATAGACACAATTACCTACAGTAACCCAATAGCCTTTGCCCATTGTGACCCCATATTGTCAACCAATCTACAGATATCTTGCAGAAACCGGTTGCTAGCTGTAGGTGTAGAACACAAAAGCCTGCAGCGGAGTACAACCTACCTGGAATAGATTCACACATTCAATACAGAAGGTCATGCTGGGCACATCCCCATACTTAGAAAAACAAAGTCCATTACTGACAATAAAATAATGAAAGGTCATACTGGACATGTTCCCACACTTACAGAAATGAAACCCATGTCTGGCAACAACAGTGGACTATACATATCTGGCATTCACAGATGTTTGTGCACACACTCCACATTGCATACCAGTCATGCTCTGCATACACATCGGATAGGAATACACACATATATCCAAGGACAACACACTATAATAGGCCAAACATACACATACATAGATGTGTGGAAGAGAGTGACAAGACAGTGACAAAGAGCCTCCCATTATGACGCCTGTCCCACCCAGCACACATCCAATTAGCTAAAACCACGTGATGTGCAAATGTCAATCCCTGTAGACATTTGCCTCTAGTATCCCTCAGCACTGTAGTGTCTGTGAAGCTTGTGATAATTGTGTAACATAACTGCACAAGTCATTATTCATCTAGCAGTTGTATACATGTACCTGTTAAATGTAAACCTGTGTGTGGCAGAGTGTTGTGTGTGTGCTTCCAGATGAATGGTTTATGCTCCATTCACACACACTGCACTCCCCATTACCCTACTTTGGCAAGCCTGCTGATGTTATTCACCTTGAAATATGCCTTTGGGGAAGGAGTAGCCCTATAAGCTCCGTGACCTGTTATATAACTGCGTAATGCTATAGTGTGATGTACTAGTTAGGTAAGAGTTCTAATCCTGGACATGGCAACTGTGTGTGTGTGTGTGTGTGTGTGTGTGTGTGTGTGTGTGTGTGTGTGTGTGTGTGTGTGTGTCTGTCTGTGAAGTTATCAATGCTTTTGTGGCCATTCACAGTCACTACACTCCCCATTGCATGACTTTGACAAGCCTGCTGATGTCATTCACCTTGAAATACACCTTTGATGTAGGAGTAGCCCTATAAGCTGTGTGGCATGTGCTATAACTGAGTAATACTATAGTGTGATGTACTAGTTAGGTAGGAGTTCTAATCCCAGACATGGCAGTATGTGTGTGTCTGGTTATGTGTGTGCATGTGTGTGTGTGTGTGTGTGTGTGTGTGTGTGTGTGTGTGTGTGTGTGTGTGTGTGTGTGTGTGTGTGTGTGTGTGTGTAGGGATCAATGCTTTTGTGGCCATTCACAGTCACTAGTCACTCCCAAAAATGGAGAACATTGATATCTGTGCAGTAACTGAGACCTGGTTCAAGGCTCCAGAGAGCACCCCTGCAATACCAGGCTACAACACTTACCACACTTTTCGGCCAGCAAACCAGGACTGAAACACTAAAGTTGGAGGAGTGTCCATATTCACCAAAGATATTCACAACACCAGGATAGTTGCCCAACACAGTGCATCTGAAATTCTCCAGGTGCAACAAATACTAGGTAAGACTGCAATCCAAATTGTATAGCTTGCTACAGGTCCCCCACCATACCCCAAGATTCTCACTACACCTTTCTAAACATACTGGAAAATATTAAGATACAACCAAACACCCTAATATTGGGTGATGTCAACTACACTGCAATTAACTGGGAAAACTACTTGTGTACCAACACCTTTGCCCAACGGTTCTTGGAATTCATAATTTACAATACCCTTTATCAACTAATCCATAGCCCCACCAGGGGCTCCAATATCCTAGACCTGGTCATTACCAACATGAGAAATCGATGCTCCACACCTATGGTCACCCCCTCTGTGGTCATGTCTGACCATAAGCTAATCACCCTTGACATCCACATCCCTCTCCCACCCCCCCAGTAAGGAAACCTACATAAAAAACTTCTTCAAAGCCAACTTCATGGTACACAAGTCAGACGTGACAAACTTCATGACACCCATGCAATGGGAACTGAAAGTTTGACTGCTGAATCCTACACTAAGGCACAGTATGAGCACATCCACTCATGCACGAATCGTGCCATCCCAAATAGATCCAAGACACTCTCCTCCAAGAAAAGGAAGCCCAATCTGGTGGTCCCCTGCCATAAACAAACTTTACAACAAAAGGAAGAAACTGTTGCAGAAAAGAGGAAAATCCCAGGATGCAAAAAAACTCCCTTAACAGCCTCAGTAAGAAGTTGAGATCCCCCTTATAATCCTACAAAGCTAGTTACGAACATAATATAGCCAAAGATTCCAAAGACAACAGCAAGCAGTTTTATAGCTATGTCAGGAATTTAAATGGCAATGCTCAGATCGGCTCTGAGCTACAACAGAATGGCATTAAATATACTGATCCCAAGAATATTGCCAATATCCTGGCAGATCAATTCAGTGCCAACTGCACCATCCTCTCACCCCTAAAGGGCCCATCTCAATACCAAAGGATTGTCAGATTCTAGTAATAACAGCCACAAAGATAAAAACTACACCCTCCAAAGCTAAGAATACAGCATCCATGGGACCAGACGACATCCCAGGCTGTGTATCACATGAACTACAAAATGAACTGGCACCTCACCTAAGTGCCTTGTTTAATCATAGCCTCACCTCAGCCTTCGTGCCCACTGAGTGGCACACAGCTACAGTTATCCCACTGCACAAGGGGGAATCCACCTTGGATCCTGGGAACTACCGCCCCATCAGTCTGACGAGCCTGATCTGCAAGGCCATGGAACGTATTATCATGGAACATATAAACAAAGACATTGGCAACCTTCAAACACTGGACCCCACCCAGCTTGGGTTCATGAAGGGCTGATCTTGCCTCCTGAACCTGATTGATGTCTTTGAATCAGTCTCCAGAGCTGTGGATGAGGGTAAGGCGGTCCACATAGCCTATCTAGACCTCACCAAGGCCTTTGACACCATCCCTCAGTCTGGAATCATAGATAAATGTACTAAGCTGGGCATTAATCCCTATGTCACTCGATGGGTTGCCAACTGGCTTACTGACAGAACCCACACTGTAAAAGTAGCTGACTCCAAATCCAGCTCCAGACAAGTGACAATTGGAGTACCTCAAGGTTCAGTCCTGGGACCACTCTTGTTTTGCATCTACTGTTCTGAAGTACAGGCCAAAACTAAAGTACTCTGGCTAACAAAGGTCACAGATGACTGCAAACTGGGAGCCATTATTGAATCCCCAAATTATGTGGATATTCTATAAAAGGGCCTTACATAAACAGATGCTTAGTGCCAGAGCCATGGGCTCAAGCTCAATGCCAAGGAATGTATAGTTATCCCCTTTGGGAAGAAACCTGTACCCATGAATTACCACATAGGTGGCAGTACACTAAACACTGAAAGTGTGATAAGAGTCTTAGGGACACAGATGGACAGTGGTCTCACCTTCGATAACCACATTTGCACAGCAGTCAGGAAATCTGCCTATGTGGCACACCTCATCACTAAGGGCTTTACATCCAGAAAAAGGAGGTCATTGTCCCACTGTACTCATCTCTCAGTAGACCCATTATAGAATACAATGCCCCGTTTGGTATGTACCTCTCAAGACATCAGCAACAACTAGAAAGGCTGCAGAAATACCTCACTAAAAGAATCACAGACTTAAAGCAGATGCCCTATGCTGACCAGCTAAAAATCATCCAGCTATACCCTGTCACATAACATCTACTCAGAGGCCATCTTTGCCTAACATACAAGGCCATGTCAAACCTAGATCTATTGGACATGCTAGACTTAAAGAAATCCCAATCCCTCAGAGCCACACACTCCAGGGATCTAAACCTTGTCATCACAATGAACAAAACATGCTGGAGGGATGGGTTCCTGACCCAAAGACTCCCCAGACTTTAGAATAGACTGCCCATACATGTCAAGCAGAGTGCCTTTTTGGCCCTCTTCAAAAGGAACATTGACGATTGGTTGGGAGATAGCAAATTCACCTTGGGGATCATGTCAGTCACCCTGCTAGACAGGGGTCCAAGGAAGTAAATATTGTGGGAAGAAATAGCCAGGAAATTGTTATGGCTAGGCTTGTATAGGCCCTATGGCTGATAGCCTAGTACCAACCTATGAACCTATGAACATATGAACTACACTTTCCATTGCCATACGATGTCATTCACCTTGAAATACACCTTTGGGGAAGGCATAGCCTTATAAGCTCTGTGGCATGTGCAATAACTGCGTAGTGCTATAGTGTGATGTACTAGTTAGGTAGGAGTTCTAATCCCAGATATAACTGTGAGACTGTGTGTGTGTATGTGTCTGTCTGTGTAAGGATAAATGCTTTTGTGGTCATTTACATTCACTACACTTTACATTGCACTACTTTGGCAAGCCTGCTGTCATTCACCTTGAAATATACCTTTGCTGAATAAGTAATCCTATAAGCTCCGTGGTGCGTGCTTTAATTGTGTAATGCTGTAGTGTAAAGTACTAGTTAGGTAGGCATTCTAATCCCAGACATGGCAACTGTGGAACTTTGTGTGTGTGTGTGTATTTGTTTGTGTAGGGATCATTGCTTTTGAGGCCATTCACAATCAAATCACTTTCCATTGCCCTACTTTGGCAAGCCTGCTGATGTCATTCACTTTGAAATGCACCTTGGGGGAAACAGTAACCCATTAAGCTCCATGGCATGTGCTATAACTGTGTAATGATGTAGTGTGATGTACTAGTTAGGTAGGAGTTCTCATCCCAGACATAGCAACTGTGAAACTCTGTGTGTGTTTGCGATTGTTTGCTGTATAGGGCTCATTGCTTTTGAGGCCATTCACAGTCAAATCACTTTCCATTGCCCTACTTTGGCAAGCCTGCTGATGTCATTCACTTTGAAATCAACGTTTGGGGAAGAAGTAGCTCTGTATGCTCCATGGTGGGTGCTATAACTGCATAATGTTGTAGTGTGATGTACTAGTCAGATAGGAGTTCTAATCCCAGACATGGCAACTGTGAAACTCTGTGTGTGTTTGTTTGTCTGTGTAGGGATCAATGCTTTTGAGGCCATTCACAGTCAAATCAGTTTTGATTGCCCTACTTTGGCAAGCCTGCTGATGTCATTCACTTTGAAATACACCTTTGGTGAAGAACTAGCACAGTAAGCTCCATGGCGCTCTCTAAAACTGTGCAATGCTGTAGTGTAATTTTCTAGTTAGGTAGGAGTTCTAATCCCAAACATGGCAACTGTGAAACTGTGTGTGTTTGTTTGTCTGTGTAGGGATCAATGCTTTTGAGGCCATTCACAGTATCTACAATTTCCATTGCCCTACTTTGGCAAGCCTGCTGATGTCATTCACCTTGAAATGCACCTTTGCTGAAGAAGTAACCCTGTAAGCTCCGTGGCATGTGCTATAACTGCATAATGCTATAGTGTGATGCACTAGTTAGGTAGGAGTTCTAATCCCAGATACGGCGACTGTGAGACTCTGTGTGTGTTTGTCATCAGTATCCTGTGTGGAGGTAGCTGTGATTGTGTAATAACAGGACTCATTGTAGAGCATGTTTTGCAAATTTCTTATATGGAGGGCCTATTATATGCCACAGTGTCCTCCTTACAAGGACAAAAGATGTCAAACAGCAGAGAGACTGGTGTAAACAATCCATACCCCTACATATGATATTATGGATTGGGGAACAGTATAGACAACCCTTGTATTACCCAGAGAACACTCTCCACCCATGTCTCATATACAAACACTTTTCTAGGCAACAACCACTATGTTGGTAATTCCCTGCATATTGCCCACAGATAGTAACCATGGTGTGATTGCAGTGGACTACAGAGGAAGTGGCACCCTGTTCGATCCCTACAATAGGCAAATGATTGCATACAGTGGTCCTTTGCTATGTTACCCACTGGATGCCTGCAACAACTGTAGAGTCAGCAAATCTAACCCACAAAGGAAATACCATGCCTTATGCACATGCCTTATATGGACAGATACCACTATCACCAGTGAATACTTGTATCATGCTGTCAATGTAGGTGCAGGATCAACCTGAGTTCCATTGCCAGTTCTCACCATATGACGTCAGGAATGCCACAACAGATGATAACAATCTGTACACACAACATGCCCCAGACACCGCAGGTACACTTCCACATGTCGCAGAACATGCATGTGGGACATGTGCACATCCCAGACACCATCCATGTTATGGAATAGAGAACACATACTTGGCAAGCATTGCACAGCACTGGCCACCCAGAATAGTAATCCAGATGAGTAGATGGTGAATACAATGCCCACCTGTGTAGGCCAATCCAGAGACTACACCCCTGAGCCACACTGCAGACCATTGCCATGTGGCCTGATGTCAAGGTATACCCTTTGCCTAGCCTTGTACAGCCTTATGGCACAGTCAGCCACTACACACCTGTGAAGCAATGAACCCATGCATGTCAGTACTGGCAAACCTGTGTCAGTGTGTGTGTGTGTGTGCGTGTGTGTGTGTGTGTGTGTGTGTGTGTGTGTGTGTGTGTGTGTGTATGTGTGTGTGTGTGTGTGAAGATTAATGATTTGGAAGCCATTCACACACACTACACCTCCCATCACCCTACTGAAGCATACCTTCTGATGTCAGTCACCTTGACATACCCTTTGCCCATATATCAGCTTGATAAACTCTGTGGTGCATGTGATACATGCATAATACTGTAGTGTAGCAAACTAGTTTGTTAGGAATTCTAATCCTGACCCTGCCAACTGTGATAATGTGTGTGAGTCCCTGAATGAGTGTGGCTGTGTCGGCCTTGCCACCTGTTCTTGTGGACAGACACATGTACTACACCTACCTTATCCCTCCTTTATCACTGCTGCTGATGTCATTCACCTTCAAATATACCTTTGGACAGCTCTCCAAAATGTAAGCTCTGTGGTGAATGCAATAACTGCATAGAAATGTAATAGCAATACATAGTCAGGCAGGGGTTTGAAACCCAGTACTGGTAAGTGTGTGGCACAAACATGCCTAGCTTTTACTCTCCTACCACCCTCCTTTCTTACTTTGACTCTGTCTGTCTCTCTCACTCCCTCTCTGGTGGATGTGGAGAAGTACACCTGCCTTGCTTAGGCAGCAGCTTGTGTTTTGTAAGTGATGCTCATGATCAGCTGCTGGCCTGTGTGCACAAATTGCAATCCCCCACTAGCTGATTGCATGTGGAACAGCTGTGGTATCATTCCCAAAGCCAATTGCATGGAAACACACTCCAATAACTAGGAGTATCATGTGGGTGTTGGCCCTTTTCATTCACTGTGAGCAGGACTTCATGTCAGTGTTTGGCAAATAGCATCACAAAGTGTAGTGGGATATACCTCTTACTACATACACTGTAGAGACAGGCCAACAAACAGGAGGTGGATGTCCCAGACATGATTACAACTCTTCTGCTTTTGAAGTAATGTTGGTTTAACAGGGTTTGTGTGGATATGGCTGGTCTACATGATTTAATACCTGTTATGACAGTGTTATGTGGTTGAGAAAACTCATACCTGTAGGGCTAGCTGCAGACTGGCCAGTGTTTGGAGTCCTATGTGTGCTGTGTTACTTACAGATTACCTATCTTTTGAAATACAGTAGCATAGTCTGAGGATTGCAGTTCAGTACACTGTGACAGCCATGAGAGTTACTGACTTCATATCCATCATGAGACATATGTCACAACAAACCCTGTTACACCAGTAAATGTATGCAGTTATCACAGCAACATGTCAATATTGGCCTTGTGTTTGTGCCTCCAGCCACAACTCTGTCAACCTATGTACATATGTCATACAGTAAGATGTGCATATGCTCAGTACACCATTATTTATTAACATCATACCTGATAACAAGCCAGTGAGATATCACACTGCTAGACATGTTATGTATAGTAGGTTTATATTTGAGGACAAAACCAGGACATTCTGTCATACTGTGTACAGTAGTCAGGTCTGGTGTACTTATGGTGATTGTTGACAGTGTGTGTTTTGCAAATATGTGCCTTGGCCTGTGTACACACTGTGGTAGATGTCATTGTTCTTGGTCCTGTTCTATCTGATGTTGCATGCTGCTCCAGTGTATGGTACCCTATTGGCTTACATGTTTGGAGGGCCAAACCCACACATGTCTCATACCACAGTCAGGCATTGGAATACGCTGTGTATTGGCCCACTATATGTAGGGTTAGTGTGTGAGTGGCACATATGAGGATAGTGTTGATCAGACAGTCCATATACTGTAATATTAAGCACACTTACCATATGTGGCTGTTGCTGTGTTCACATTGGTTGTGGGTATGCGCTTTCACACAGGTGTCTGTTACTCCATGCTGTTACATGCCTGTAGAGCCTGCTATATTTGCAAGTACATCTGTAATCCCCCATAAGAAATGTAGGCCAGTGTTGTGGCAGTCTGCCTGTAGTTTGCACAGTGCTTTGTGACATGCCTAGCAACTCAGTGTACTTACCCAGTGTGATGATATGTTCAGATATTTGTCAGATGTACTGCTGCCGGGCCACCATAACTGTTGTGTATTTATGACAAAGCAGTGGGATGCTGTACAGATATATGTCTCTAACTAGTGGGTAGTATGTGGGCTTGTGAAATCTGCTCCACAGGTTATTATGTGTCAGGACAAACAGGAGTGTGTGAATGCATAAACTGTGTGAGCATATGTATTCCAGTGTTTATGGGATATACTCATTTACATGGCTGGTTACATTCACATTGTCAGGCTTGGTCCACACGTGTTGCATTAAGGGGCTCTGTGTATACCTCTGGACTGACCAGAGTGTGCAAGACTGTCCACATTTATTCTTCATATCTCTGCTGTATTCCACAGGACCATTACTGTGATATCTGTGGAACTGTACTATGATGATCTTAGGATATCTGTCAGTAACTGATGGCATACATGTCAATATCAGATATGACCTCCCACACACAACATTTCTGTTAAGACAACCCCTGTTACAGTAGCAACAGTCTACATTTATACCTGCAATACTTACATGACATCCCCTTGCACTAAGAGATTGTGACTATTTGTGCTGAGGTATGACTCCACTCCATGTTCTGGACATATGTTAAACATATCCATATATCTATATAGATCTATACACATATACTTATATACATACATATATGCATATAAATATATATATATATATATATATATATATATATACACACACACACACACACACACACACACACACACACACACACACACACACACACACACAGATAAATCTATGTATGACCATATATATAAAATGCAATATACTGATGTATATAAATATATATCATATAATATCAGCTTGATATGGAATGGGTCACTGGTTGTTTTGGAAGAGGTTTTGAGTTACCTTAACACCACCACTACATTCCTGCAGTTCACTTGGGTGATTAACCTGGATTATATGAATTACCTCGATGTCCACTTACACAAAGACACACATAATGAAAAGTATGTTACTAGGATCCACAGGAAAGAGACCTACTCAAACTCATTCCTGCATTACACTAGCTCCCACCCCAAGCATCAAAAAAGGTTGGTAGTTAAAGGGCAATTAGTTCGAGCAACCCTTATGATCTCCAGAGAAGAAGATTTTCTTACTGAATGTGACAACTTAAAAACTATGCTCTTGAGGAGGGAGTACCCAGCAAACTTGTTTAATGAGCTTATGCAGGAAGTGATAGTTAAAAGAAGAGTAGGGCATTTTAAGCCCATATTTGGGGAAAACACACTAGACAACAGCCCCTCTGAAGATGAAGAGGGGAGACCTGAGTTGGAAAAAAGTTCTTTTTGTAGATCTATGATGCTTACATTCAACTCTGACTCATACCACTTGATGTCCATTTTTTATAAGAACTGGGACATTTTAATGGATGACTGGTACATCAGGGCACAAATAGGAGAAAGACCTATAGTTACCTACAGAAGGGGCTCAAACTTAAAATACCTTCTTAGGAAAGGTTCTAACTACACTAGAACAGGACGTGTAGGGATGTACAAATGTGAGTCTTGTAACTGGTGCCACAAGGTGAAATCAGGCAGAAAATTTACAGTGAATGGTATAGGCCATTATGTAAAAGGTAAATATAACTGTCACTCCAAGGCAGTGGTCTACATGGCTACATGTGACCAATGCCTAGCATTTTATGTAGGCAAAACAGAAAGGAAATTTAACACCAGAATTTATGAACACAAGTATGCCATAATAAGGAATAATATTAATAATGCTTTACCGAAGCATATTCAGGACAATATTGGCTGCAATTTCACATTTAAGGCAATAGATCATGTAGATATCAGTGACAAAAAGCCTTGGGGACTTCAGTTAGAGTTAAAGGAGTTAAGGTGGCAAATCTTAATATAGGCAGATAGACTGCCAGGGATAAATGACAGGACATCCATCTCTCCTGTATTGAAATTAAAAGCCCTAGAAAGGAACAAAATATCTCAAAACATTTGTTAAGCACAAGCACTTTTGTATGTATTTGGCTTTGGTAAACATTTTAGCATTATCTGAATATTTAACATGAGATTTTAAAAATGACTTTGGTTTTAGTTTTATCCTGTTTAGAATCATTCATGACACAAGTATTGAGACTAATAATTTATCTTTTAATTACACATTTTAGTTGTACTTAGGATGCAACAGTTTCAACTGTAACACAGTCATCAAGGGGCTAATTAATGTTCTGTCTCAGTGTTGCTTAGCTAGCTGCCTCTCTTTGCTTACCCAATCAGAGTGTTTTTTATATGTATATAAATGGCTGTCTTACATTTTAATGGTGTCTGATGAAGTTAACACTTGTTTAACGAAAGTGCTCACATTTTATTTGTTTTTCTTGTGGATTTTTATCATTAAATACACCTTTGGTTTATCATCACCTGAGTGATTTGTGCCTGTGAAACTCTGCCTGCCAGCATTTTTATTTATTTTGCTTAGCATTTATATCGCAGCAATGCTGAAACCTGCTAAGCATGGCTCAGCCCTGGTAACCAGTGCTCACATTCCAGTCTGATAAAATAGCAGGGTAATGACATATTTAATAAGTGTGTTTAATGCCCTGTACATAACATGTGTCTATGTGCTGTTATTACAGTAGCAGGGGGTGTGAGTCTACTGTCTGGTATACCTGAGTATATATGGCTTGTATGACACTCCTTTCCGTTTGAATATGTTACATACATGGGTAGTATCCTAGGTCATATGCAGTCACACTGGCATGTAGTGTATCATTACATTACTACTGTTGGTAGTGCTTTCCCAAGTCAGAGTAGATTGCAGATTGTAGTATTGGAACCAAACACCCCTGCATGCAAGGATGGACTCTGAGTACTCACTGTCATGTTCCTGCTGTGTGAGCTGTGTCTCATATCCTGTAAAATGCAACCCCCATATATTATCATTCAGGTATTCAACAAATTCATGTAGATATTCAACGTCAGCCCTCCACACCATCCAGCAATCATCCAAATACCTACACTGTTTGTCATAGAAGAACACATTCTTAGTTAACACATGTTCTGTTAAAATGATCAAAAATGTATCCTGGATCTGACCCATGAAAGTAGAGGTTTGAGATGTTTTGTCAAGTATTCCGACAAAGGCTCTGTAAGAATGCCAGTTCCTGCTACAATAGGTCTACCAGGTGGATTTAAAACCTCTACTTTCATGGGTCAGATCCAGGATACATTGTTGATCATTTTAACAGAACATGTGTTAACTAAGAATATGTTCTTCTATGACAAAGTGTTATCTACAAATTAGGGGTACTGCTATGGGGGCTTCATTTGCCCCTATTTATGCTGACTTATACATGGCATACATTGAAGATCACATTATTTATGATGATATGCATAATTTATACCTTCCGGAAATTGATATCTGGCGTACGTATTTGGATGATTGCTGGATGGTGTGGAGGGCTGAAGTTGAATATCTACATGAATTTGTTGAATACTTGAATGACAATATATGGGGGTTGCATTTTACAATGAATTATGACCAAAATGTTATAACTTTTTTGCATGTTAAGATCACAAGAAATCTTGATAACTCCCTAAATACAGAGGTATTCAGAAAATTTCCTCAATATAACACCTTACTCCACACATCCAGCTTTCATCCAAAACACATTGCCAGGAATATTCCTAAGTCTCAGTTTATTTGCATGAGGCATAATTGTTCAAATAATAGTACTTTTCATTTATATAGCCAGGATTTAGTACAGAGGTTCAATAACAGGGGGTATAAACCAGGCCATGTCACAATTGCTAAAAGGTATGCATCACAACTGACCAGAGATGATTTGTTAACATATAAACAAAAACCAGGTTGTTCTTCGTCTACACCACTTAGACTTACTACCACTTATGGAAGGAATATTGGGCAATTTATTAATATTATTAAGAATAATTGGAATATTTTGTCTGCTGATCCTGCTTTATCTTCTGTTATACCAAAAAATTGCTCTTTTTCTTTTAGGAAAGGTAAAAACCTAGGTACTTATTTCAATCATTATAAACACCATTCACAATCTATGCTGTTACAGATTACACAAACCACTTTGCTTGGTGATAAACTTATTGGATGTGTGCCTTGTGGTCATTGTAACAATTGCAAACATGTTTTAAAGACTAAAGAGTTTTCAAGTAGCAACTGTAGCATTGTATATGATATAAAATTCTTTGCTAATTGCAATAGTGATTGGATAATCTATATGGCATGCTGCAGTTGCCACTGTTTTTATGTAGGACAAACATCGAGGCCATTCAAGCTACGTATCTCTGAGCATCTCAGTGATATAAAGTGTAAAAAATCCAGCAATGCACTTTATAAGCATACATTAAAACACTCCAGAGCTAGGTTTCATTTTTCTGTTATTGATAAAATTTTAGGTGATCGTACAGTAAAATCAGGTTGGCATAAGAAATTTGAAGGCTAAGCTAACTCTATGCCGAAACCGGTCTGAGATTTAAGTCTGAATAATGTTTTGACCAATAAATTATTATTATTATTTTTTCACAGCCATCCAGTTGCTGGCTTTATCATTTTTTCTGGGAATCTCTTCTGGCCGTGCAATTTTCTCCGTGCAGGGGACTGTTTTTTGCTTGTGTGCAGATACAGCCATTCATAGCATCCTTGGGTCTCTGCTTCAGTGCACTGTTGTGTCATGATGACACTTGCTCCCCACCCTCAGCCTTTTTGCAGATGCATGACAACTATGGCCTACACATGTGTGTCATTTCATTTTTCAGTGTCCCAAACACTGAACACCATGTGTACCAGCCTAGTCCCTGATAATGAATGGCAAACATACAGGTGTACACTGGCACCGACAAAGTACAGATGAGGCTGGTGGGCCTGAGGTGGGGTGAGGTGTTGGTTGTGCAGCACATGTATCTTAATTGATAGTGTCTGTAGGTTTCCAATGTGGTCTTGCTACACCAGTACACATTGCAATGCATGCCTTTTGTGGACCTTTGCTGTTATGCATACTCTATGTGTAGAGAGGCTCGGCTGATGTTTTTTTGTGGTACAACTGTCCCATCTGATTACCCTAACCCATGTGCCACACTTATGCAGAGTCCAGGCAATTGCTGACACAGGTACTGCACAGCCAGTACTTGCTAGACATTCCTATAACTCCTTCATTGTTGTGGCATGTCAATAGGCAGCCTGTATGACCAGTTTGCAACATGTGTCGTCATCTGTCTTGGATGGCCATCTGCTTATTTTCTACATTACTCCTGTCCCATACATCCTCGCCACATACATGACTGCACTGTTTGCCATGGTATATGCAATGGTGAGGTATGGCTACATGTCCGACTCCTGGGTGCTACCTGTTGGGTATGGGAGCCATTCCATGGCTTGTAAGATGTGTGCAAGCCATGGCTACCTCTGTTGCAGGTAAGTAGGCACATTTGATGGCTAAATGTCTTGGACAGCAGACCATATATTGGTGTGACATTGGGGACCTGTACTTGCTGGAAGGTCCATACTCATGAAGACTGTATGCTGTCAGTACCTCAAAAGCTGCTTCCACAATATGCTATCTGGAGTGTATGCACACATGTGCTTCCAGTGTTTGTGAAGGTATGTATTCCTCATATTTGCTGTCCTAACATGGGATTCCATATTACACATTCATTGCTCAAGTTAGGACCACATTGCAGGTTGTAAGGGTTGTGGAATGCAGTATTGTGATATGCTGTAATGTAGATCTGTAACAGCTGCCATTGTAATAGTGGTATATGCACTGCTGTAGCACTGTATAAGGGTGATGTTTCAGACATGTCCCTACTGTAGGCCATTTGTCCCACCATTATGTTCATCTCTGTGCACATATCTTGCAATGACAGGATGTTAGTTATATTGCAGGAGTCTTACATACCCTTCAGATACACCATCATGGTGACCACTGTGATGCAGTGTAGTTAACAGCAACAATACATGAACATGTACAGCATGCATTATGGGTATGTGTGTTAAATGTGTGCATGGAATATACCATAACCATAACATGACCAGTGTATTGACAAACCTGAGCAAACACCATACTCACCAGCTAACGGCTGATGCCCCAGAGGTATACCAGAGGGACCTACATAATTGTGTGAGAGATGTGATGTCAGTAGCCACACCTGTGGCATTGGTACAGGGTGGGTGCAGCATTACAGTACATCAACAGTACAAACCCGCAATACTACAGATTATGCACATCTATTTATTACTACAATGCAGCAACAGACTATATATATTTCATCTCACATATGCATGATCTAACTCTACAGATGCGGATGGATATGCAACAGTGGTCTACTGATGTGCCCTGTGGCCTTTCCTGCATGCTCCTCTGCCATTGTGTGGGTAGCACCCACCTCTACTATGGCCTCTACCAGGTGTTGTGTTTGCAGGCAGGCAGGTGCTAGGAGGCTGGCGAGGAGCTCTTCAACATGTGTCATGGGGGCTGGATGGTATGACCCCCCCCATTGCAAGCTGGTCCTCCCTAACCACAGCAGCATGCCGACGGGCATGAAGGAGTAGATCAGTGCATCAATGTCGGACCTGCTCATAACTGCAGGCCGACATCGTTTACCCTGTGGACAACATCATTCCACAGGGCAGTCATCTCCTGCAGATCATGGGCTGTATGCCCAAACAGGGTGTTGTAATGCTGCACCAGGTATGTGATGATGACATCATTCTCCTCCACTGTGTACATAGGCAGTCGTTCCCTGGACATATTGTCTGAAAGTCATAAAAAGGGAAACAGGTCTGAGGACCTCATACTGCAAGGTTATCATAGTTGTTAATACACATCTCTGTCTCCCCCCCACCATATCTGCAACAACAATCTGATCACACAACTCAATGGGTATGTCACCAGAAGACCTACCGTTGGGACATATATTGTATTGTACAACAATTTGTGCTATGTGTTTGTAGTTATGTTCCATGTTGAAACATTATCATTGGTGGCCTGTTACAGACAATGTCACTTGCATGCCATTGTAAGGGGCACTATGGTTCCATATATGCATGTGTTCTGTTTGCTATGTGACTGCTGCACATCTGTTGTTTTATGTTAATGGGGATATCTATGCATGCTGTTAGACATAATCGGGGAATGTGTGGACTATTACTACCCACATATGTTCTATAACAGTTATACAACAGCATGTTTGGGAAACAGTTGCCAGAAGAACCACCTCTTTTACCTCATCTGGCCATGTTACCAGGCCACATCACATCTAGGATCCACCCTGGGACCTCCTCATCTACTGGTCCTACATTACCTTCAGGTGGAACCACCTCAGGGGATGGTGTCTACCGCCCCCCGGGAGCACACACAGACAGGATCCTGGCACCTGAAGTCAGGTCCAGGATCTGGTGCATAGGGAGCTCCACAGAGACTTGGGGATGTGCTACAGCACCTTGAGGCCCTCAGTACACACTCACAGGGTCCACATGCTCCTCTTGCTCAGCCCCCAGCCCAGGCACCTTCATGGCCATGAAAATGATGTTGTGATTGCCCATGGGTGGGGACCTTGGTCCCATTGTTTCCATATGGGGGCTCATGGGCTTCCACATTCCAAACAACACTCCTTATCCAAGGTGTTTACCCATGACATATGTCATATACCACCCCTGTATGCTGTCTTGTCTGTCTTCAACCCAACCTACCTCCCCAAATATACCTACTATCCTTCCCCGAATTACCAATCCCACCTTCACAAACAAGGGCAATGTATTCCCAACATGGGGTTCGCAACCATCCATTTTGCACCCACTTACTGCTGTATATATATATATATATATATATATATATATATATATATATTTATAAATATATATATATATATATATATATATATATATATATATAGATATATATATAAATATATATATATATGTGTGTGTGTGTGTGTGTGTGTGTATGTGTGTGTGTGTGTGTGTGTGTGTGTGTGTGTGTGTGTGTGTGTGTGTGTATTGATATGTGTGATGTTCCCTCACACATATCGTGCAGCACTGTCAGGACATGTATTTATATGAAAGTGTGTGTGTGTGTTTGTGTATTTATTTATTTCCAGTTTGGTAACTGGGGAGGTCCACTGGGCTCAAGGAGCCCATTTTCAGTGGAGGCATGGGGAGAAAAGCTCCATATTACATAAAAGTAATACAAAAAGTAGTATTAAATCATGACATTTACAGAAATTCCTTCGCAAAATAGAAGAACATGCATTACACACATTTACATAGTAGATTAGGGAAACCATTAGTACCTCATTTAAGATGGACAGAGGCAGTAGATAATGTGTACATAGTTTTAAAAACTAACAATTGTAAATCATCTGTGAGTAGTTATAAAAAGTAATATTTGAAGGATTGCATTAAGTACAATTTGCAGCAGAGTAGAGGAATAATAAAGTTGGAAAGTACACTATTTGCTTTAAATACATTCATGATACTGGAGTTTGCAGAGAGAGGCAGATGTACAATAGAGAAAGAGGAGTGCCTACATGGCAGTGTTGATTATCTTTGTTAGATAGCATCAACATTTATATGTAGGCAGTAATGAGAATCAGTCACAGAAGGGGGAGAGAAAAGAGAGACAGAAAAGTATGTACAATATTTACAGTATATACATTCAAAGGCATTGGTAATATATTACATTAAATTCAGAGAGAGCGAGCTGTGTAGGAAAACAGCATGGAGTAGAGGTTGATGTAAAAGTACATGTAGAAGAGTCTTTAGCAGGTTAGGTGGGCAGAGTGCAATTACATTTCCATTTAAGGGAGAGATAGGAATGGAGCTGGGTTTTAAAGTGTTCAAAGTTTTCAGAAATTTTTAGAGAGGGAGGGAGGGAAAGAGTTCCATTTTTTGGCTAAGGAAAAGGATAGGAGCAGCTGACCTGCGGGACATTTTGGTTTGTGTATAGAAAGTAGATTTTGGTGGGTAGATCGTAGGGTTCTGGGAGGGGGGTAAGATGCTTGTCAGAGCTGGGCATATAGTTGCTTTAAAGTTTAATTTGTGAGCTGTAGTGAGTTGTAGGTAGTCAAGGTGGTTGGGTAGTTCTAGCCACTTTAGCAGGTGGAGTGAAGTACAGTGGTGGGAAGAGTAGTTAGATTTACTTGCAAATTTTGAGATTTTGTTGTAACAGATTTCCAGTTTTGAAGAGATGGTAGAGGATAGGTTGGTTAGTAGGGTACACCGTACAGTAGTGATTGTAGTAGGTAGGTAGTTGCGAGTGTTTGTCTTGTAGATGGGGAGAGAAATTGGGAGTTTCTATATAGCATGCCTAGTTTCTGATGTGTTTTCTTAATATTTAGCTGAATGTGTGAATAGAATTTCAGGTGTTTATCAATAGTAACCCCAAAAAGTTTAGCAAAAGGAATAACTTCTATGGTGGAGTTGGCATGGCTGATGATATTGAAAGAGTGTTTGTCCAGTGGGAGGGTTTCTGAAAGAGAAAATGTAGAATTTTGGATTTATTGGCATTTAGAGAGAGGTGGTTTTGAAGCATCCAGTACTCAGGAGTTGAGAAGGCAAGTTGAGTTTGTGCTTGGAGCTCTGAGAGATTAGAATCAGAGCAGACTAAAGCTGAGTCTGCGTGTTGCACTATTTTAGTGTTAGGAATGGCAGCATGGAAATCATTAATTAAGACATTAAAGAGCATTGGACTGAGTATGGATCCCTGGGGTACACCGGTTGTGGTAGGTAGGAAGGCTGAGGTGCCAGTTTGCCATTTCATGGCCTGAGATCTGTCAGAAAGGTAGCTGTTGAACCAGGTCAGGGTATTCTGAGAGAGATTAAGGTTAGAAAGGTGATTCAGGAGGTGGGTATGGGAGACAGTGTCAAATGCCTTGGAGAGATCTAGAAGGACTGTGGATACAATTTTTCCAGAGTCACAGACATGGTTTACTATGTCTAGGAAAGAGAGAAGAGCAGTTATAGTGCTATGGCCAGGACAGAACCCATGTTGTGTTGGGGTAAGGAGTTGATTATTGGTAAGGTAAAGCATGAGCTGGAGGTGGATGCATTTTTCAAGAAGTTTTGAGATAGGGGAGAGAATGGCTATTGGTCGGAAGTTTGAGATGATATTTATATATATATGTAGATATACACACACACATATATATAAATATATATATATATATATATATATATATATATATATATGTGTGTGTGTGTGTGTGTGTGTAGATATATATTATGAGTTGCATAGATATATATATATATATATACACACATATAGGTGTCTGTATATCTGTAGACATACATATGTGTGTGTGCATAGATATATATATATATATATATATATATATATATATATATATATATATATATATATATATATATATATATAATGTGTGTGTGTGTGGTGCATCAGGTCCACACTCTCTAACTCTCTTTCCTGCACAGCTGCATTGCTCTGTTTTGCTACAATGCAGACAGGTGTCACATGTGGACACAGCCTAACATTAGGGGATTGCAGGTAAGCCTATTATACACCTATGGCATTTGTGCATTCTACATTATATGTTAACATGACTGTCCTGCAAGTGGTGGGCTCTGAAACTCACGTGTCCATCATAACAGCATTACTTCCACCACCAGCTATTGGCCACACTAATATACAACAAAATCGCCACTGATTCTAAAGATAACCACAAAGCATTCTATAGCTATGTCAAGAATCTCAATGGCTACACTCAGATCTGCTCTGAGTTACAGCACAATGGCACTAAATATACAGAGCCAACTGATATTGCCAACATCCTGGCAGATAGTTTCAGTGCTAACCTTACCCCCATCTCACCCACTAAAGGGGCCATCTCTATACCAGAAGAATGCAAAGTACCTGTAATCACAGCTGCACAGGTAAAAACCTCCCTCTTCAAAGCCAAGAACACAGAATCCATGGGACATGACAACATTCCAGGCTGCCTTCTACACGAACTACAGAATGAACTGGCACCTCACCTAAGTACCATGTTCAGTCATAGCCTCACCTCAGGCTTTGTGCCCATTGAATGGTGCACCGCAATAGTTATCCCACTCCACAAAGGGGGAGCCATGACAGACCCCGGGAACTACCATCCCATTAGCCTGACAAGCCTGGTTTACAAGGCCATAGAACGTATCATCATGGAACTCATAAACAAAGACATTGGAGATCTCCAAACTCTGGACCCCACACAGTTCAGGTTTGTAAAAGACTGATCATCTCTCCTTAACCTTATAGACTTCTTTGAAGCACTCACCAAAGCCATAGATGAGGGTAAGGTGGTTCACACAGCCTATCTAGATCTCGCTAAGGCATTCAACACCATCCCCCACTCAGGAATTATAGATAAACTCAGTAAACTAGGTATAAATCCCTATATCATAAGATGGGTTGCCAACTGGCTTACTGACAGAACCCACACTGTGAAAGTAGCAGACTCCAAATCAGACATCAGACCAGTGACAAGTGGAATACCACAGAGTTCAGTCCTGGGTCCTCTCCTGTTTGGTATCTGCTTCTATGAAGTACAGGCTAATACAGAAGGTCTTTGGCTAACTAAGTTCGCAGATGATTGCAAACTAGGAGCCATAATTGAAACTCATAACGATGTGGACGTCCTACAAAAGGGCCTCACTGAGACAGATGTCTGGTGTCAAAGCTATGGCCTCAAGCTCAATGCCAAAAAGTGCATTGTCATCCCCTTTGGTAAAAACTCTGTACCCATGAACTACCACATAGGCTGTAGTCCACTTAACACCGAAAGTGTGATAAGAGACCATGGGACACAGGAGGACAGTTGTCTCTCCTTTGATAATCACATTGCCACAGTGGTCAGGAAATCCTTCTATGTGGCACACCTCATCACAAAAGGTTTCTCATCCAGAAAAAAAGAGGTCATTGTCCACTCTACTCATCACTCATTGGACCCATTATGGAGTACAATGCCCCTTTTGGTATGTACCTCACAAGACATCTACAACAACTGGAAAGACCAAAGAAATACCTCACAAAGAGGATTACTGGCCTCAAACAGATGCCCTACGCAGACCGTCTCAAAAATCTCCAGATTTACTTCATTGCATATCGCCTACTCAGAGGTGATCTCTGCCTAACATACAAAGCTATGTCAAACCCAGAGCTGTTAGACATGCTCCACTTAAATAAATCCAAATCCATATGAGCTACACACTCTAGGGACCTAAACCTTGTCATCACAATAAACAGAACATGCTGGAGGGATAGATTCCTGTCCTAGAGACTTCCCATACTCTGGAACAGACTACCTATCTATGTCAAACAGAGCTCCCCATTAGCATTCTTCAAGAAAAATCTTGATGATTGGATGGGAAATAGGAAATTCACCCTGGGGATCACTTCTGTGGCTCTGCTTGACAGGGGCACAGGAAAATAATTTTCTTTGGTGGCGAAAGCCAGGGTACGTTTTTGGCTAGGCTTATATAGGTCCTAGGGTCAATTGCCTAGTACCTACCTATGAACCTATGTCTTGCAGTACACAACACACACTATGATGGCTTACATCTTGTCAGTCAGTGCTGATCTGCACAGTTGACAGGTATGGCCCACTGCCCACAGGGCCAGATGCTATGTTCATAGCAGATGTTCAGCTGGACATCATTACAACAACAACATATGATGGCACATATAAAATCATTCCACATCATCTGTCCCATTATTATGGAACAAGTACTACATTCTATTACATGCATATATGCTTCACATACCTGTTGTGGGGATGTTGTCTCTTCTGGATACAGTTTGCTGTGTGGATGGATGGATGTCTGTTTGTTTGTTGTTTTCCTTTCTCTCTCTCTCTCTCTCTCTCTCTCGGCTCTCTCCACTACATGGATTGAGCTGCTTTGAATAGATTGCAGCATGGATTTTGTAGTTGATGCACATGATCAGGTGATGGCCTCTGCACCAATCAGTGTCCACCACTTGCTACCTGCATGCAGCCTGCTATGTAGTACTTCCAATTACCACTGTCATGGCAACCCACTACTATAAATTCCTAAATCATGTGGGCGTGGTCCCTTTACCTTTCCTGTATAGAGGACATCCTTCCTGTGTGTGGCCATCAGTGTTACAAACAGCAGGTAGCAATACATCTTACAAGAGGACTTGCAGGCACAGGCCAACTACATATAACGCAAGCACTCAGGTCACTCCTGATCAAGTACAAATACGACTCTGTTATTGTCCATGTTGGTGTGAATGACCTGAGACGTACCTTCTTGCATTACATGAAAAGAGACATGGAGGAGCTCTCTGATCACGTAGCCCAGGCCGGTATGACCCTGACCCTGAGTAGCATCTTGCCCTCACCAAGAATGATACCACGGTATAAAGAAAAAATTATCAATTTCAACAATTGGCTAGGCTTCAGGTGTCATTCAAAGGGGATCCAGTGTCTGTCAGCCTGGGATGACATGCTTGACAAGACATGCTGCTTCACTAGAGACAGCTTGCATCTGTCACCCTAAGACTTTCAAATACTGGCCAAGGCTTTTGCCACCCCTATAGTGCCTTTTTTAGGCAAGGCTCAAAAGACAAACCCACTGCCATAAAAAGTACAAGTAACAAAAAACTGAGGGTAATGCTACGCAATGCCAGAAGTCTAAACCTCAAAATGGATGCACTCGAGGCACTCCTCAGTGTAGAGAAAATCGATATATGTGCAGTAACACAAACCTGGTTTAAGGTTCCAGAGAGCACCCAGCACTACCAGGCTGCAACTCATACCATATATTTTGGCCACAAAACCCGGACCGAAATACAAAAGCCGGGGGAGTATCCATATTCATCAAGGATATCCACACCTCCAGGTTAGTGGCACAGCACGATGGTTCAGAGATCATCCACGTGCAACTAACAATGGACAAAACTGCAATTCAAATTGTAGCTTGCTACAGATCACTCACCATGTCCCAGGACCCCCATTCTGCATTTCTGGAAACATTGGGAAACATAAAGGTCCTACCAAACACCCTGATATTGGGTGATTTGAATTACCCAAACATTAATTGGGAGAACTACTCAAGCACTAACTCCCTTGCCCAATATTTCCTAGAATTTATAAACTCAAATGCCCTGGATCAACTGGTCAACACCCCCACCAGAGGTGACAACATATTGGACTTGGTCATCACCAACATGGGCGACCGGTGTTCCACACCGAAGGTCAACCCCTCTTTGGTTAGATCTGACCATAAACTAATCACTATGGATATCCACATACTGCCCCCACCCCCGGTCAAAGAAACCACCATGAAAAACTTTTCAAAAGCAAACTTCATGTTACTTAAGATCAAGGTGGAAAGTTTCAAAGCCCCCACGCCAAAGGATAATGCTGTCCAAGCTGCAAAATCCTTTACTTATGCACTCTATGGGCACCTACAGGAATGCATGGATCGTGCTATCCCAAGCAAAACCAAGATTCACTCCTCCAAGAAAAGGAAACCAGTCTGGTGGACCTCTGCCATAAACAAGCTATACAATAGAAGGAGGAAACTAGTACAGAAAAGAGTAAAATCCCAAGAAGGGAAGAAATCCCTGATCAGTATCAGAAAGAAACTATGATCCCTCATAAAATCATCCAAGGCTAGCTTCAAAAGAAAAATTGCCAAGGACTCCAAAAATAACCACAAGGCATTCTTTAGCTATGCTAAAAATCTAAGTGGTAATTCTCAGAGCTGCTCAGAGTTAGTGCAGAACAGCACAAAATATACTGAACCAACCGATATCGCCAACATCCTGGCAGACAGGTTCAGTGCAAACTTCACCCCCCTCTCACCCCCAAAAGGGCCCATAACCATACCAGAAGAATGTAGAGCCCATGAAATCACAAACACTCAGGTTAAAACAGCCCTCTCCAAAGCCAAAAACACAGCATCAATGGGACCAGATGGTGTCCCAGGCTGCGTCCTACATGAGCTCAAAGATGAACTAACCCTTCAGCTAAACACACTGATCAAACTCACGCTCTCCACAGGCTACATGTCCATAGATTGGCACACAGCAACAGTTATTCTGCTCCACAAAGGTGGAGCCACAACAGAACCCTGGAACTATCACCGTATAAGCCTGACTAGCTTGGTCTGCAAGGCTATGGAGCACATCATCATGGATCTCATAAACAGAGACATTGGGAACCTCCAAACACTGGAATCTACCCAGTTTGGTTTTGTTAAGGACAGATCATGCCTCCTAAACCTGGTGGACTTCTTTGAGACAGTTACCAAGGTTATAGACGAGGGAAAGGTGGTACATCCTACCTAGACCTTGCAAAGGCCTTCAACACCATTCTCCATTCAGGTCTTATAGACAAGCTCACCAGCCTGAACATAAGCCCCTACATCATGAAATGGGTTGCCAACTGGCTCACGGACAAAACCCACATGGTAAGAGTTGCGGGAGCTAGGTCTGACTCTAAACCAGTTACAAGTGGCATTCCCCAGGGCTCAGTCCATGGACACCTCCTGTTTGGTGTATACTTTTCAGAGGTACAGGCAAGCAGAGAAGGACTATGGCTGACCAAGTTCGCAAACAACTGCAAACTAGGGGCTATTATTGACTCTCCGGTGGACACAGACATCCACCAAAAGGGTCTCACTGAGACAGATACCTGGTGTCAAAACATGGCCTCAAGCTAAATGCTAAAAAGTGCATAATCATCCCCTTTAGAAAAAAAACTGCTGGAACAGGGCTCAGTTTTGAGATTTTTTCTGGTTAATTGGGTAACTTGTTTAAATCAGTTTGTTCATTTCCTATTGTTTTACATATATATATATATATATATATATATATATACATATATATATATAAATTGCACTTTATTCATCTGCTTTTACTGTCTATGTCTTTCTTCCTACTTTATTACTAGGGGATTGACTACAACTCTGAACTGAGATATATAACAATAAGCATCCTTTTCTGCGCATTTAAAGTGTTTTTTTTATATTGTATCTACTTTATTTTCTGAAAAAAAAAAAAAAAAAATATATATATATATATATATATATATATATATATATATATATATATATATATATATATATATATATATATATATATATATATATATACTTGTTTTCCACCTTTCTAAGCTAGTATAGTCCAGTTTTCAGGTTAGTGTTGAATTCAGGGCTGTGTTACAAATCTCTGTGTTTGCCCATACCTTACTTGGATAGAAGGATGTTTCTCTGTTCACCTGTGAGAGAGGGGAGCACTGAGCAGCCTATCTGTCCCTGGAGGAGAGGTTTCAGCCCAGAAATTAGTAGTTTATTGGTCATTTTGAGCTAATTTCTCTCTGTTTAATTTCCCTGCTATAAAAACCACATTTGCCCAGTTTTGCGCACCGGGCAGTGCTGGTTAGCTAGGGTATAACTATTCCCGGCTCCACAAAGTCTCCTCTTCTTTTTGGAACTAGACAAACGTTTTGGAACTAGACAAACTTTCAACTTAAGTACTCAAGCCATTCATTTCTCAGCCCAGCACTTGCTCAAAATTCATAGCAAGCTCTTATAAACCCTAGCACTAGACCCCCCCCCCCATACTGTACAGAAGGACAAGGCTCTCTGTTCGACCTTACCAGCTATTCAGTAAAACAGTTCACTGTACCTATCTAGGCATGTCCAAAGGGCAGTTTCAGGTGTACTCTCCAGTCCAACCGGTGAATCTAGGCATTTTGAGGCAATGTTACAACTGCCTCATGTACACAGACAACCCTCTCCTCCTACCACCAAACACTAATACATGCGAGAGATGCAATTATACAGCCAAACTGGAGGCTAAGATCTCTCAACCCAAGACTGGATCAGACAGTCAAGAGTAGAAGGGAAATACTGGCATCACACCACCAGTCTCACATACACCCATTAAACCAGCACCAGCAAAAAGCACACATAAATACACGAAAACATATTCGGAGGCTCTAAATAAAAATCTGCAAAAGCAACAGAGACCTCCAAAGCAGACATCCAAGCAACCTCCACCCCCCAACACAAACCATGAAACACATACTTCACAAAACCAGTGTGCCACACAATTACAGCCCTTAAGGAAAAATAACATACCCAACATACTAGTAATAGGTGACTCTATTGTCAGGCACACTGACGTCCCACTCACTAGGCTGAATAAGGAGAAGGTTACTGTTAGTTGCCTGTCGGGTGCCAGGATCTGCCACATAACACAAGCACTCAGGTCACTCCAGAACAAGTACAAATACGATTCTGTCATTGTCCATGTTGGAGTGAATGGACCTGAGCCATACCTCCCTGGACTACATGCAAAGAGACATCGAAGAGCTCTCTGATCACATAGCCCAGGCCGGTATGACCCTGACCCTGAGTAGCATTCTGCCCTCACCAAGAATGTTGCAAAGGTATAAAGAAAAGATTATCAATTTCAACAACTGGCTAAGTTTCTGGTGTCATTCAAAGGGGATCCAGTGTCTGTCCACCTGGGATGACATGCTCAAAAGGCCATGCTGCTTCACTAGAGACAGCTTGCACCTGTCACCCTTAGGCTTTCAAATACTGGCCAAGGATCTTGCTACCCCCATAGTGCCTCTTTTAGGCAAGGCTCAAAAGAGAAACCCACCACCGTAAATAGCACAAGTAACAAATATCTGAGGGTAATGCTACTCAATGCCAGAAGTCTAAACCTCACAATGCACACACTTGAGGTACTCCTCAGTATGGAGAAAATTGATATATGTGCAGTAACAGAAACCTGGTTTAACGCCCCAGAGAGCACCCCAGCACTACCAGGCTACAACTCATACCATACATTTCGGCCACAGAACCTGGACCGAAATACAAAAGGCAGGGGAGTATCCATATTCATCAAGGATACCCACACCTCCAGGTTAGTGGCACAGCACGATGCTTCAGAGATCATCCATGTGCAACTAACAATGGGCAAAACTGCAATTCAAATTGTAGCTTGCTACAGATCACCCACCATGTCCCAGGACCCCCATTCTGCATTTTTGGAAACACTGGGAAACATAAAGATCCTACCCACACCCTAATATTGGGTGATTTCAACTATTCAAACATTAACTGGGAGAACTACTCAAGAACTACCCACCCTCTCTCTATACCTACCTACTGCCACTCATGAACCTATTCCTCCCTGTCTTTTTTCACATATATTCCCCTCTTCAATCCTTTTTCTAACTACTTTTGTTAAAACAGTGTAAACTCTCACATGTACACTATACTGTATTTAGCTCAAAATCATTGCCTTTCATTAGTACTGTGTTTAGCTTAAATTCATGCCTATTATTAGTAACTGTGCCTTAGCTTAAAATCATGCCTATTACTATTACTGTATAGCCTTTTAAATACTTATGTAACTCCAACTGCTATATTATGTATAAAGTCTATGTGGAGCTTTTCTCCCTGGGCATCCACTGAAAATGGGCTCTCCAAGGCCCAGTGGACTTTCCAGGGAAACAAATGCAATAAATAAATAAGTACTAACTCCCTTGCCCAACATTTCCTAGAATTTATAAACTCCAATGCCCTGGATCAACTGGTCTACTCCCACCAGAGGTGGCAACATATTGGACCTGGTCATCACCAACATGGGCAATCAGTGTTCCACACCGGAGGTCAACCCCTCGCTGGTTAGATCTGACCATAAACAAATCACTTTGGATATTCACATTCCGCCCCCACCCCTGGACAAGGAAACCACCATGAAAAACTTTTCAAAAGCAAACTTGACATTACTTAAGACCGAGGTGGAAAGTTTCAAAGCCCCCATGCTAAAGGATAACACTGTCCAAGCTGCAAAATCCTTTACTAATGCATTCTATGGGCACCTACAAAAATGCATGGATCATGCTATCCCAAGCAAAACCAAGACTCACTCCTGTAAGAAAAGGAAACCAATCTGGTGGACCCCTGCAATTAACAAGCTATACAATAGAAGGAGGAAACTAGTACAGAAAAAAGTAAAATCCCAAGAAGGGAAGACATCCCTGATCAGTATCAGCAAGAAACTATAATCCCTCATAAAATTGTCCAAGGCGAGCTTTGAAAGAAAAATTGCCAAGGACTGCAAAGATAACCACAAGACATTATTTAGCTATGTCAAAAATCTAAGTGGCAGTGCTCAGATCTGCTCGGTGTTAATGCAGAATGGCAGAAAATACACTGAACCAACTGATATTGCCAACATCCTGGCAGACAGGTTCAGTGCAAACTTCACCCCCCTCTCACCCCAAAAAGGGCCCATAACCATACCAGAAGAATGTAGAGCCCCTGAAATCACAGACACTCAGGTTAAAACAGCCCTCTCCAAAGCCAAAAACACAGCATCAATGGGACAGGACGGTGTCCCAGGCTGCGTCCTACACAAGCTCAAAGATGAACTAACCCCTCACCTAAACACACTGTTCAAACTCAGTCTCTCCACAGGCTATGTACCCATAAAGTGGTACACAGCAATGGTTATTCCACTCCACAAAGGTGGAGCCACAACAGACCCCGGGAAATATCACCCTATAAGCCAGACTAGCTTGGTCTGCAAGGCTATGGAACTCATCATCATGGAACTCATTAACAGAGACATTGGGAACCTCCAAACACTGGACCCTACCCAGTTCGGCTTTGTTAAAGGCAGATCATGCCTCCTAAACCTGGTGGACTTCTTTGATACAGTTACCAAGGCTATAGATGAGGGAAAGGTGGTACACACAGCATACAGAGACCTTGCAAAGGCCTTCAACACCATTCCCCATTCTGGTATTATAGACAAGCTCACCAGCCTGAACATAAACCCCTATGTCACAAGATGGGCTGCCAGTTGGCTCACAGACAGAACCAACATGGTGAGAGTTACGGGAGCTAGGTCTGACTCTAAACTGGTTACAAGTGGCATTCCACAGGGTTCAGTCCTAGGACCCCTCCTGTTTGGCATATACTTCTCAGAGGTACAGGCAAGCAGAGGAGGACTATGACTGACCAAGTTCACAGACGACTGCAAACTAGGGGCTATAATTGACTCTCCATCTGACACAGACATCCTCCAAAAGGGTCTCACTGCGATGGATACCTGGTGTCAAAATCATGGCCTCAGGTGAATGCCAAAAAGTGCATAGTCATCCCCTTTGGAAAAAACAAAGTACACACAAACTACCACTTAGATGGTAGCCCCCTAAATATGGAAAATGTAATAAGGGATCTGTGGACCCAAGTAGTATGTAATCTCTCGTTTGATAATCACATTGCCAAAGTGGTTAGAAAATCCTTCTATGTGGCCCACCTAATTACAAAAGGGTTTGCATCCAGATCAAAAAAGGTCATTGTGCCCCTCTACTTATCACTCATCAGACCCATCATAGAGTACAACGCCCCATTTGGAATGTACCTTACAAGACACCTGCAACAGCTGGAAAGATCACAGAAGTACCTCACCAAGAGGATCACTGGCCTCAAACAGATGCCCTATGCAGCTCAACTGAAGAAACTCTAGCTGTACTTGGTTGCATACCGCCTACTCAAACGTGATCTCTGCCTGACATACAAGGCCATGTCCAACCCATAATTGATGGACATGCTCCACCTAAAGAAAACCTTATCCTTTCGAGTCACACGCTGTAGGGATCTAATCCTCATGACAGCAATAAATAGGACATGCTGGAGGGATAGATTCCTGTACCAGAGACTTCCCATGCTTTGGAACAAGATTCCAATTTACATTAGGCAGAGCTCCTCGCTAACACTCTTCAAGAGAAAACTTAACGAGTGGATGGGAAACAAAAAGTTTACCCTGGGGATGGCTCTGCTGGACAGAGGCACAGGGAACTAATCTAAAGGGGGCAGCGAAAGCCAGCACATTCTGGCTAGACTTATAAATGCTTTCTGGCAGATAGCCTAGTACCTACCTATGAACCTAAAACAAAGTATCCACAAACTACCACATAGGTGGTAGCCCCCTAAATACGGAAGACATAATAAGGGATCTGGGGACTCATGTAGATAGTAACCTCTCCTTTGATAATCACATTCTAAAGTAGTTAGAAAATCCTTCCATGTGGCCCACCTAATCACAAAAGGGTTTGCATCCAGATCAAAAGAGCTCATTGTTCCCCTCTATGCATCACTCATCATAACCATCATAGAGTACAACGCCCCATTTGGGATGTACCTTTCTATACACCTGCAACAGCTGGAAAGACAACAGATGTACCTCACCAAGAGGATCACTGACCTCAAACAGATGCCCTATGCAGCTCGACTGAAGAAACTCCAGCTGCACTCGGTTGCATACCGCCTACTCAGAGGTGATCTCTGCCTGACATACACGGTCATGTCCAACCCAGAATTGATGGACATGCTCCGCCTAAAGAAAACCATATCCCCTCGAGCCACATGTTCTAGGGATCTAAACCTCACCACAACAATAAATACGATGTGCTGGAGGGATCGATTCCTGTCCCAGAGACTTCGAATGCTCTGGAACAAGATTCCAGTCTACATTAGGTAGAGGTCCTCGCTAACCCTCTTTAAGAGAAACCTTGACGAGTGGATGATAAACAGAAAGTTTACTCCAGGGATCACTTCAATGGCTCTGCTGGACAGAGGCACAGGAAACTAATCTAAGGGGGTGGCAAAAGCCAACACATTTCAGCTCTGCTTATAAATGCCTTCGGGCAAATAGCTTAGTGCCTACCTATGAACTACATACAGTGTGAGCAGTGTTGCTATATGCATTGTATAGCACCAGTGTTACAGGGTTTATGTGTACATACTAGTTTAGCATGGGATGTAGTCTGTTTGCATAGCTCTCAACTAAGGGCCTAACCACATGATGGCCAGAGGATTGCCTGTTATGTTTTATCTGTCCACCACGCAGGTCTTGTCTCAGATATATCACTGGCATTCTGTCTGTTGAGTGCTATCAGTATATGACTAGATCCATTTGTGTTTCTGACTTCATATTCCTGGCTAAGGGTATGTTGCAAACAATCCTGTAACACCAGCAACTTTCTTAGTGTATAACAACAATATTGCAAATATGGCCCTGTGTTCCAGCCTCTGTCCTCCACCTATATACCAGGCTTTGTCCATATGTCATGTGGTAAGAGGTTGTTAACTAATGGCCTATGATTATGTCGTGCTGCCATTCCTGCCATCATTCCAGTGATGTTGTGGTCCCCACACATGTTGTGGGGTAGGGTCCATATATATGTGGGCTACAGCTGGACATGCATAGAAACAAATTTCAATAATTATCAAACAATAGGACATATGTCCCAACAGTAGATTTAATTGTACATATACCCATTGAGTTGTGTATTTAGATTATTGTTGCAGACATGGTGGGGGGGGGGGGAGAAAGATGTCAATTAACAACTTGTATGTCCCTGTAGTTCTCATTACTTTCTTAGTCATTGCTGTAATCTGTACCTTACAGGTATTATTACACTACCCTATGGCCTTAGTTTGGAGAGTGGTATGTTTGTAGACAACTATATATGTGAACTGTGTTTTACTTGCAGTATGCACCTCTTACCTGGTATACCTGTGGAGGTATTATTTGTTAACACTACCTGACTGTTTCTATGCATATTCCCATATTCCAGGTTGATGTTATGCACATTCCTTTCAATCCCTTATTGCACACACTCTGGGCAAGTCATGACAACATGCAGGTGAAACTGGGACACATTTTGACTATTCCCTCATAAACCTTTGGTGAATTGCTACAATGACAGGTTTGTTTTCATAAACATTTTCTGAATATTTACAGGTCTGACAGTCAGTTATATGTCATTAAATGCTGCTTAAATGTCAGAGATCATCACACTGATTTGCCAGGGGGGACAGGGTAACTTGCAGTAGATATGGGCCAATTATCTGGATATTCTGGACAGATCTGTACAGTTGAGGACTGTGATTCTGCGTACAGCTTACTACCACTCCCAGGATTCGAACCATGGCTGTATCTGCTAAAACTAAAACAGTGTATTTCACAGCTGAAAGTGCTATATAGCTATTGCTGTGTATATTTTCTCTGATTTCTGTCTATAAGTCTCCTGTGGTTTAACAGTCTGATCTTGTAATTACAACACTCTTATACAGGGTTTCCTAGACAGTTTTATTATGTAGCACAGTGTGGATGACAGTGATGAGTAATACCTTATTATTCAGAGAAACTGCAACACTAACAATGCCATACAATACCAGACTAAACAGTACCAGTCCAGGATTTCAATCTTTTATTTCTAGGCACCTGTTGGGGTATATTTGTTAACACTACCTGAATGTTGCCACACATTGTATCGGATTCCACATTATTATTACGCACACACATCTCACTCTGCTACTGCACACACTCTGGTCATATCTTCACAACATGGGGGTAGAGATGGTACATACTCTGCATATTACTCTCATAACATTTTGGTGAGTTGCTAGAGTGACAGGTTTGTTCTTATAGATATATTTCTGATGGTTATGATGTCTGACAACCAGTTGTATGTTATTATTTGCTGCCTAAACATCTGGGATCATCCCACTGATTTGCCAAGGGGACAGGGTGATAGGCAGGAAACTTAAGCCAATTATCTGAACTTTCTGACAAAATATCTGTACAGTTGAGGGGTATGATTCTGCATACAGCTTACTACCACTCCCAGCATTTGAACCATGACTGTGTGTGCTAAAAATACAACAGTTTACACCTCAGTTGAGTGTGCTATTTGGATTATGTTGTTTATGTTTTCACTGTTTTCTATTTAAGTCTCTCTCAGTTATACAATATGACCTTGTGATTACAACAGTCATATACAGACATTCCTACACATTTTATTTATGTAGCACAGCGGTGGTGCAGCAGTAGCATTGTCACCTCACAGCAAGTGGTTCTCCCGTTTGATTCTCGGCTGGTGCACCTTCTGTGTGGAGTCTGCATGTTCTAACTGTGGTCAAGTGGTGTTCGAAAGACATGTGTGAATGGGTGTGTCTTCGTTGAAGGTTGGGTGTCAGGCTGGTACCTCAACACCATAAAAATCTACTGCCAATAATTAGCAGACCAGAGTTCTGCTGTGGCAACTCTTAACCAGGAAAAGCCATAAGAAATATGGGTAACAGTGCTTAATGCAGCAGTACTATTAAGAATGCAACACTAAATTACCATATGATACCAGAGTAAACACAAGCAGTCCAGGAGTTAGACCTTTATTGCCAGGCTGTTACCCTTTTCTTTACATACAACCTATATGAAACTCTTCGTGCCATATTGTCTGGTTTATTAAGTACAGCCCATACACAATACAGGTTTTATACTGGCAATTACCTTTCTACTACTTTTAGATTTATTTCTTATGACAGTACATGCAAGATTATTACTAACCTGCCTAGCAATGCAGCCTCTGTAGCCTACAGGCATGGGCTTCCTGATTCACAGCCAGCTCTGCTGCCGCTATCAAAGACATAAGAGGAATACTTAGCCATACCTATCCATAATATACATGAGCTGGCAATTATTAAACAGGTAGTAAAATGATACTTAAACACGGCTGAGACATCACCCTTCTGCCTAGCTTCTTGGATCCACTGATCCATTAGCTCCCTCTTCCTCCATTTCAGGTTGGCATAGTGATGCCTGACCTGCTCAACAGTTCAAGGGATGCCAGTGGCACTGATGAGGTCATGGGCGAGATGGTCCCATGCTTCCGCTTTATATTGGGATCCCTGGTACTGGCCCTGCAGCAGTTTCTCCTCATGTTCTTTAACGAGGAGTCCTGCCATGACTTTGGACTCCTGGATGCCCCAGTGCTGCGCTCTGAAGCCAATCCTTCTCCAACACCGGCCATAGTGTCTACAGGAGGAAGCTGCAACCAGTTATGAGATGTATTTCTGCCTGTGGGGTTTAAATAGGGCCAATTAAATACACTTTGCCCTGATTGGACAGTTTTGAAAATGCTAAGCTCTGGGCAAACCTGCTTACCTAAGGTTGGCATTGCTTAAAGGGCCATACCAATGGGCAAACCTATTTAGCTGGGCTATGCATTGCTTACACCTAGTAAGCAGGGGTGTGCAATGCTTAGTGTTGCTTATTTTTAAATTTGCACACTATTTGCTGTTTGGCATTGATTTATTATCGATTACATGTTATAAATTTGTTTGATATCTGTGATTCACGTGTATATACACTGTATGTGGTACTTGTGTTTTTGGAGGATTTCACCACTTTATTACAATGACACCTCACATATGGACTTAATGCAGTACTCCATTTCACATATATATATGTTATGTGGAAGGTTATACAACATAAAACTGTTTATGGATTCCTTTCACATGTACATTGTGATTTTGCTATAGTGAGGATTGTGATTTTGCTATAGTGAGGATCTGTTTGGGTATTCCTCAGATTTATGTGTAGCTGTGATGGCTTACTAGTTAACTGCTGTGACTATAGTGTACAGGGTCCTGAGTTCAAAACCTGCAAGCCCTGTTTATTTTGTTGCTGGGCAGAACAGAGGCTGTTGGATACAGAGTGATTAAGGCACTTTTAAGCAGGTGTAAGTGGGTTTGCTCGACGGTAAGCAATGCTAACTTCCGGTTAAATATGCTTACAGAGAGTTAGCTTCAAAATTGCTTAACCTGTGTGCGCATTGCTTTCCCCCATGCAAACAGGCTTACACCCACTTACTACTACTTAAAAGTGCTTACTCCCACTTACCCCCACACTAATTTAGAAAGAAATGAAACATGGTTCTTGGGAAAGTGGTAGATTTTGGCACTCTATGGATTTATCATTCATTACACATTATAACTTCATTTAGTATCCCTGATTAATGTGTACATATACTGTATGGGGCACTTGTGCTTATCTGTGGATTTTACCACATTATTACAATGACACCTTAGATCTGCACTTAATTCAGTATTCCATTTCACAAATATATGTTATTTAGTAGGTTATACAGCAAAAAAAATGTTCATAAATTGATTTCACATGAAAAATGGAATTTATTACAGTGAGGATCGAACCAGGATTAATTGCTCACAAAGCGAACGCTCTGACCACTACACTATTGCACTACGGCTTCAATTGAATGTACCTTGCTATTTATCTTCTTGTGCTATTTACGCTACAGTATGCGTAGCTAAGCAATGGGCAAACCAGCACACGTACGGTTAAATTTAATCTGATATAAAAAAATTTCTCTACTATTACTTTCTCTAGGAAGGGACAGATTACACTTATTGTTGTGGATTTCTGCATGTATCTGTACATTTGGCAGACATCTTAGCAACCTCCCATACCTCTCAACCTCTTCATGCAATTATCTGGCCAAAGTTTGTCAACATGAGGTCCAACTACAGACATATTTTAAATATTGCTCTTATAAACTTGGGAAAGTTGCTGGTGTAACAGGATTTGTTTTAATATACATTTTCTTTTTTTTAAAACTTTTTTTTTATTGATTTTCATAAAAACAAAATGTCAACATCATTAAAACAATTTATATGTAATACATAACTATAAATAACATAACTATATACAATGCTCATAACATTAATTTACTTTGTCTAATATTATTACAATTTGTCTAATAACTTTTAAGCTTCATCCAAGATAATTTCTTATGTACCTCCTTGTTGTTCTTGAAGCAAGAGTTAGTAGTTCTCTATTACATACAAATTTGGCCAACAATATGAATTCAGAAAATGATATGACTTTTTTATTTTTCCATTTTGAAGTGATGTTTTTCCTTGCTATTGCCAGCAGAGACCAAAGAAGATGCACTTGTGATTTTGGTATATATTCTGGTACTGGAGCATTAAACAATAACAGTGCATATGTAATTACACATTTATCTGTCCACAATGCCTTTGTAAAATCTCTAAATTCCTGCCAGAAAGGTGTAAATATTCTGCATTCAAGGAACATGTGTATCCAATCTGCACATAGGTTCTCATCACATCTCCAACAATTATGACTAGCCTTATTTGATATTGTAGCTATTTTCTGTGGAGTGAAGTAACTTCTGTGTATGTATTTCCATGTAAAAAATTTCCAATAGGGGGATGATGTTGTGTGTTTAATTGATTTAAGTATTAATAATTTATAATTTTCTGAAAAATCTAATTTATTTGTTTTCTCTATATATTTCCATACAGAATCTTCGGGTTGTTTTAAGTCTGTTCTTAGTGTTTTGTATATCTTAATTAGCGAAAATCCCATACTATAGCATGTTGAATTTAACTCACATAAAAGAGACATTATTTTGGGTTGCAATGAAATATTAATCACTTGGTTCTTTTTAAATTCATTTATTATATGTTCTCTGTAGGTTTGAGTGTTTAACCAGTTGTTTTGATTTATGTTATATCTGGCTATAGGACTATTCGTACCATGAATTTTATTTGTGCCTAGGAATTGGTACCAGTAAATTAGACCATTGCCTATCATCTCAATTATTTTCTGCATATTAAAGGAATCTATACAAGTCTTTGTGAGTGTTATTGGAAACATTAGAATTGAAAAATGTCTTGCCATGTAATTTCTGTTTATTATTCTCTTAAAATTGTTTAATATATAATTAATATAATGTGGAAGTTTCTCATTTTTATTTTCTTTATATACTAAGTCTTTTACTACTAAGAATATTTTATTATTTTCTGTGAATATGTCATTGTTTATTGTTTCATCTGTATTAAATAGTAAAAGATTTGTATGTAACTTTTTCCAGTTTGATATATATTTGCAGCTTAACCACTGACTTATAATGTAAATTATAACTGATTCAGTACATAGCTCTAAATTTGGGAATGCGATTCTACCTTTTTCCGATTCTCTATAATGCCAATAATATCTTATTCTAGACTTTTGTGGGAACCATAGACATTTGATTAAAAGTGAGTTAAGTTGTGTTTTTGTTTTTTAGGAGGGCTGATAATTATGGTTTGAATAAGAAACATAAATTTTGGGAGAATGCACATTTTTATTAGTGTTAACTTCTCTTCCAAAGCAAAAAAACATTTTATTCCATTTATTTAGGTACTTCTTTAACTACATATATTAGATTCTTATAATTTATTTGTATGGTTTCTTTCCAGCTTGGTTTTATGTATATTCCTAAGTATTTAAAATAATTATTTTCCCATCTAAAATTACTGCAATTTCTCCAATCTGCATTAATTTTTGTATTCAATAATAATGTTTTAGTTTTATTGCTATTAAAATTTAAACCTGAGATTTTCTCAAATTGCCCTATAGCTTTTGTAATGTATTTTATTGAGGAGTCTAGATTTCTATAGTTAATATAATATCATCTGCAAATAATTGTATTTTGGAGTCATAATTTGAATTAACAACAAAACTACTTATGATGCTCTTGTTTCTTATGAAATTTGCTAATGGTTCCAGTGATAATGCAAATAGCAGTGGTGACAAATGGCAACCTTGCTTAGTTCCTTTTAGTACTTGAATATGTTGAGATAAAAAGGCTCCAATTTTAACATATGATAAGGAGTTTTTATATAAGCTGTTTATTAATTCTATGAAATCTGTAGATAAGCTAAATGCTTCTAAAACTTTAAATAAGTATGATCAGGATAAAGAATCAAATGCCTTTTCTATATCTAAACTAATAATTGACCATTCTTTTCCCTTTGTTTGCAACATCTATTAAAGTTAGAAGTCTGATAACATTGTCCTGAACTTTCCTATTCTGTATGAAACCTGTTTGATGATCTTCTATTATTTTAGGGATCAATTGGTTCAATCTTTTTGCAAGTATTGAGGTAAAAATTGTATAATCTATATTTAAAAGTGATATAGGTCTATATGATGTTACTAATTTAGGGTCTTTACCTTGTTTTAGAATGGGGGAAATTATAGAATATTTCCATGATGGGAATATTTTTTTATTTGTTCTGAGTTCCCCCAGGGCTGCTACCAGAATTTTTAAGGTGTCTCCTGGAAGTATTTTATAGATTTCCCCTATAATTCAATCTAGTCCTGGGGCCTTGTTGTTTTTAAGGTTTTGAATGCATTCTTTAATTTCTTTTAAGGATATTGGTTTGAGCAAATTGGAATTGTGTTCCTTTGTTACTTTTTTATTAACATTTTTGCTCAAAAAATTGCTTCTAAGTGGGTTGTTATCAGGATCTATATTAGTGGTATTTACCTTTACATAGTGTATTCTAAAAACCTTAAAAATTTCTTTAAGTTCTGTTAAATGTCTTGGTTTAGTTCTTGTATTATCTGTAATTTTTTATGTGATTAATGTTTGCTAAGTGCTTCGCTTTGACTGCCAGTCTATGTAAGTTTTTGGGGTTTGCTGAATAAGAATGAATTTTAAACTTCTCTAAGTTTATTGCCACTTTATGATTTACAATTTCTGTATATTTTGCATTTAAGACTTTTAGTTCAGAATTTGTTTTTATATCTTTGGTATTTAAATTATTTCTTATTGTATCAATTTTTGATTGTATTTTTGTTGACTCATTATCCCATTGTTTTCTTTTAATTAGATTTTTTTTAATTTTACCGTATAAATAAGATTTTAGTGAATCCCAAAGTATTTTTTTAGAAGTCTCATTATTGTCATTTATAGCTAGAAATGATTTTATCTCATTTTGAAGCTATTCTTTAAATCCATTAAGTGTAGTAATGTAAACAGGTAATCTTTGCCCGATTATTAGGTCTTTAGGCATGAGATCAGCCTTGAAGAATATGGCATTGTGATCTGATAGTGCACAGGAACTAATTAGAACTTCTTGTATTTTAGAAAGTAGGTTATTAGTAACTAGTACTTTATCAGTTGTTGTTTGTGTACCATACCTATATGAGTAATGAGTGTATTTTAACGACTGTGGTTCTTTTATATCATATATGTCCCTGAGACTTAATATGTCAATAATTTTTTTTTAATTTTTTGGCTGCTGAGGACATTCTAAATGTGTCATCTTTAGTGGTATCTTTTGCTGTGAGAAGACAATTAAAATCTCCTGCATGTATTATTTCTCCTTTGGATTTAGTAGTTATTAACTCCAAGTGTTTATTTGCTGTTACAGCTCCAATACCAGGTATCCAGTATGTGTTGACTAAAGTTACATATCTCTTGTTTATTTCTAAAACTAAAAGACATAACATGCCATTCTTATCTGAGTATGTATCTATGACTTTAGGTATTGGTAATGTTTTTTTTCCATAGTATCATCGTGCCTCTTCTTTTGGTCTGGTAATGAGATTCCACAAGAACCATGTAACCATTGAAGGACATTCTATCTAGGTCTTTACTAATGATATGCATTTCTTGTAAAAAGGCTATATCTATTTTATTCAATTTCAAATATTTAACTATACTTCCTCTTTTAATTGGATTATTAAGGCCATTGACATTTAAAGACATACATTTATAAGAGAACATTTTCAATAATACAAATACCTCTATTAGATTTAGTTATGAGCAGGTACTTAAAAATGAATAAAATGAACACAACATATATAACTATATACAACTCTAAACATGGAAATTTACATCCCTGGCTTGATGAACACGTCATCCTAGCCAGCGCCTCTAACAATCCTACATCCAGTTAACCTTTATATAGATGTTTCTGCCCTTTACTGATTAAGTATACAGATAGTCATATTCAGTATTGCTACTACATTGTAATTAATACTACAAATCATAACAACTGAAGACATCCAGTAGAGCATATTATAAAAAAATAATTACATATAAGATATAACCATGAAATAAATGCTCACACTTTGCATATAATTCTACATTAATATAGTATGACTGAATTTTATATTCTGACATATGTGTAACTGATTCCAACAACAATGTGAAAACTACAGTATTTATTAAGAATTTTATTAAGAATGACAATATCTTTCTAATTATGTCTTAAATTATAAGTGGTACATAAATGTCCAACTCTAATTTACCATTCAAATAGGTCTTATATGTTATATAAGAATTTTCATTAGTCATTAGATTTAAATATATTTTTCATCTTTCCTTTATCTCCCATCCTCCCCCCATTTATACCCCCTTCTACAAGTATAACCTGAATAAGTACTATTCATCTTATAGAACCCTTGAAAAAATTATAAGTACATAATGTAAGAAGCCATAAGGATAGAATATATATGAATATTTTAATTAGTTAAACAATGATAATATCTACCTCATCAATCATGAAATGTTAAATATATATTCCCTATGCGCAATACATATTCTCTATAATGTATGCCATTTTCCTTGAAGTTTATAAGTCTTGTCTACTTTATGCCCATCTGTTATGTAAATCCCTGAAGGTGCCTTAGCTTTAACTAGATCTATTCTGTTCTGGCTAAATGAAAAAGACTATGTGGAAACTGTCTTATCATGTTAGCGTTTCAATTCACTAAGTATAAATACTTCAGTGTTAAATACTTATTACTACCAATTACTCCCTATACTAACCTGCGTAGGTTTAAGAAATATGTCATCTGTGAATGTGCCAATGAGTGAAAAAGTCCATAATGTTATTTGCCATACTGATAAAGGGGAAGGAATGACAGAGATTTACAGCATGTGTTATGTAAAGCTATTTAGGGGACATATATTTTTAAGGTAGCACAAACAGGCTTATGTGATGGTTACGTTTAATTCTAAGATGCTTGTTTTTGAGTTTATGTTAATGCATCAGGTGCATCTAGCCGTAAGCAGAGTTTAAAGTTTTATTTTATGTTTTATAGTGTATTCTATACATATAATATCAAGTAACACATTTGATATCCCAAGGAGCTTTGTTTATTAATAGATCAGAACTGGCACTATAAGTGTGCCTGTTATAAACATTTTAAATTTTGTCTCATAAATGATATGCATGTGAAACAACTAAGTGCTGATAAACTATCTCATCTAACTGATCAAGAAACCTAGTCGCTCATTTACCAGAATCTTTTTAAAAACAGCCTTCTGTTTAGGTGGCAAAGTGACTGTCATAAGGCATCTTTCTAGTACTTTATCTCTAAACCAATTCCCATTGTTCAACACATTAAATCTGCTTTCCTACTCTCATGTGATCACATGACCTTGTAAGTTAATGTCATTTAATATACATTGGTGATGTGGATTTATATCATTGGTAACAAAAAAGAATGTTGTAAAATGTGAAAGTCGGGATTTGAAGGGGCCACTTGTGAATTCATGGCACCGCTTTGTTTTATCCTCAAGACCTGGAGATAGCGATGAATTTACTAAGGTTGAGAGGTATGATCTATCTGTTGCACTTAGTTATGTATCACAAGTTTTAATTCTTCATGGAAATAATCAGTCTAAGACTCTACCTTTATCCATAGCACTGCATTTTAGTAAAGAAACTAATAGTATACTCCAGATTTGCTTGTGTTAACTAATGACTATACAGAAACAATCTGTCACAACAATCATATACCTAGATACAGTTACTGGTCTCAGACTGTGGTTTACATGTTATCTATTGAAACAAAGCTTCATTTTATCTTTCTGAATGTGAATTTTCCTGTTTAAATTGCTTTAATGTAGTTTATGACTTTCGCAGCTGCATAGCTGATTTATTCCACCATTTTCTTCTGTCGCAGATGATTCTTGCTGTGCGACACTGGTTCAAAGGTCAAATGCATCAAGGATTCAAATTCCCACGGTCATGTGTTAACTTTGAAGAGCTGAAAAGGTATGTAATGCTCGAGCCCTGGTTCTTGTGAAGCTTTTTCTACTTCCAAAGTCTACGCTGTTCTCGAGACATGTAAAATGTTTTAACTGGTGTAATTCTCTCTTTCATACGCTCATGATTTATGAAAGCAGGAAACAATGTGTGTAGAGAAAAAATAAAATGAGTTAATACTGTTCTGTTTTTTTAAGAAGAAATAAAAAAAGAGAAAAAAACTACTATCTACATTACAGACTATGCATATTGTTTCTCTAGAAGGACCCTTTCTACCCCTGATGAATAGTACCATATTTCATTTAAAAGAAAGAAAACGAAAACATATGATGCTTCATTGCAGTTATTAAGGCACTAAGTAAAATCTCCTTAGTACAATACATGCAAGACCATAGTCTCCCTCCCACCATCGAAACTTGCAGCAGTTCTATTTATACTGAGTTAGTACACCATATTTGTAACATTGTTTATGATTACGAAAGACGTTTACTCAATATGTTATTTATATTGAGCATTTTGTTAATTAGAAAATGCTGCAGCTTACAGTCCTTCACATCTATAGTACATTTCTATGGATTTATATATTTACATTTATTTAGTTTGTCATATTAAAGGGTGTATGAGATATGAGAAACTAAGAAAAGGAAAAGGCGAAGAATAATAGGTAGGGTTACTTAACAACAGGAGTATGTACGATGAGGGGAAGGAGGAGATCCCAAGCATATATATCTACATATACAAGTTATAAGACTTTACCTCATAGTTTGTAGTGTTGATCTTGTTTTTGAGGAATTGTGTCCACTTGGAATTGGAGATTTTATGCTTTACTTCCCTTTGAGTTTTTTAGTGACTTTGTCATTTATTGCTGTCTTGCCATTATTAGCTTGTCTCTTTAGACTTGGCATGGAGAGATCCATATCTTCCGATTTGTCTAATAAATTATGCCTTTTGATAAAGTTTGTTGCTTCTTCAAGATTATTAAAGATTTTCTGGCCGTCTGGAAGAGTGATTTTTATCCTAGCTGGGAAAAGTAATTGAGCTTTTATATCAGCTTTTTTAAGGTCTTTAATGAGAGGAACACAGGCTTTTCTTTTTGCTATTGTTGCAGATGTATAGTCATTATCAAATCTAATAGTTCTTCCATTGTCTTGAATAGGATTTCCTGACCAGGCAGTTCTTAACACTAGATCTTTATCATGTGTTGACAATAACTTCACTATGATAGATCTTGTTGAAGTTGAATTTCTTGATGTAGAAGGACTTGACAAAGACCTGTCAGCCCTCTCAATTCCATACGATAGGGGCTTAGGGAGATTTAGTATTTTAGGCAACAAGTTATTTAAAAACAGAACCATATTATTTCCTTCTGAATTTTCAGGAAGTCCATAAATTCTAATATTATTTCTCCTTGATCTTGACTAAGTCTTCCATTTTCTCGATTAATGAATTGTTTTGCTTCAACAATAAATTAATTTGATTGTCATTCTCCATCTGTCTTCCTTCTATTTCATTTACAGATTACTCTATGCTTGTTATTTGATATGAGTGCTTTGAAATTATTTCTTTCAATTCTTCAATTTGCTTCTTACTTTCTTTTTTCATATTTTCTATGATGTTTTCTAAATTGTCCATTTTTGTGGAGAGGTCTTGTATACTTGTAATTGTGGTTTTAGTTATTTTTTCATGAAGCTGTCTTGACCTGATACTTTTGAATGACTCATGACTGCAGCAGGCTGTATACAGCTGTTGAAATTCTGACAGGTAATTTGTGAGAAAAATCACTGGAAATTTTATTTTTTTCTTCAGCTGTTGATCCACAGTAGTAGAAAGAATATTTATAAATACAATTCTCCAATGTATTTAGGAAATTTCCAATTAAATCCTGTCAGAAATATACTTTATAGACACAGCATTAGGAAGCTGCTGTTTTCACTCTGGCATCTTGGCCACGCCCCCAATATACATTTTCTGACGGATTTAAAGTCTGAAACTGAAATGTATGCCATTATTTATTGACTTCAATCCTGAGATTATCCCAGTGATTTTCCAGGGCAATTGGTGTACAGGCCAATTGTATAGGTAACAAATCTGGACATTCTGCGAAGATTTCTACAGTTGGGAGGTATGCAACTGCCTATGAGCATTCTTGCTCATTGTAGTTGCCGAATGGCACTTCCTGAGTGCAGGGGCATGTGTAATGTGAGTACTCTGCTCTCAGATACACCCCCTGCACTTGTCTATGCTTTGGGTCCATTTAGGAGCAGAGGCAGTGCACCTTCATTACTATGCATGGCACGCTGCTGTGCTGCCCTTAATAACTTATTTCTGCACGGAAGATTAGTGAATCCCAGAGACAGTGTCTAACGAGAATTGTTTCAAGGAAAGAATATCTACCAGCAGCTCTTCTAATAGAATTACTCATACAGATACTTTTTTTAGAGGTACATCTTCCAGAGCCTTTACCCATCAGAGAGTAAAGATGCTGCTCCCAGAGCAGAGGGAGACCGATTCAAAAAAGGACATTTCAGGCTGAACAGTTTGAACTGGGGCCAGCAGTAAGGAGAAAGATTTTTCAGACATGATAGTGAATATTTATTCGGTTATCCTGACACCTGAACAACAGCAAGTTTTAAATAAAGGCCTCTCCTTTATTCCATCCAGAAGCTCTATACTGGCAGATTTGAGGTTATTCATAAGAAATATTTCCCTTAAACTGCTTATGGTCTTAATAGTTCAGCAAAGAGCAATACATATAAATTATAAAGTCAGTTTGTACCTGCCAATCCACCTCCAGTAGATACATTTCTTAAGCTCTGTGAATAGAATATTCATGGATTTCTGTGAAGAACACATCAGAAATACTTTTATAATCTCACAGAGGTTCAATATTGAGCCCTGATGGACTTGGTCATGATGGAGCACTTGAATATTAGACCAGCAGATAAAGGAGGTGCCATTGTTCTAATGGACACCTCCCATTATGCTGAAAATATGTTAGATATGTTATCATAAGAGTTTACCTATGAAATGTGTTCTAAAATGAAAGTTGAGAAGTTAGTATTACATACAGGCTCTGTTTTGTCTGATTTGCCCTTTGAGTGCAACATTTGGAATGACCTGCATGAGTTTTTCACTGCTGAACACTCTACTATTTCAACAATTTATAGCCTCCCAAAGATTCAAAAGTCTTTAAGTAAACCACCTTTGAGGCCTATTGTTTCAGGTAGTGGGTGGGCTACTGAGCCTTTATCTATATATGTTGAAAAACAAATTCCACCTGTGTTAGATAAGGTTAACTCAGTTCTAAAGGACACCAAGCATTTCTTGACATTTTTGTATGAATGGTCAGGGTCCAACAGAAGTGATGTTTTTTTTTCTGGTTACAATGGATGTGACCTCATTGTTAATAACTAATGATATGGGTATTGAGTTTATTGCATTATTTCTATCCAAGTTTTCTGATTATAAAGCAGCATGCATCCACTTGATAGGCTCTTTATTAGAGATCATTCTGAATAACAATGTTTTTACATTTAGTGATGTATTTTATATACAGAAAATAGCTGTAGCCATGTACACCTTGTACTAATAATTATTCAAACTTGGTTCTTGCATACTGGGAGATGCTTTATGTTTTAAACAATGTTAATTTATTTTGACAATATATCTCTTCCTATGGCAGACTTAAGGATGATGCATTTTTCATCTGGACAGGCCCCACTCCCCTGTTATATGACTTTGTTGAATATTTACAACAGACAACGCATTTTTTAAGATTTACTTTTAAGCTCTCAGCTGAGACTATAGACTTTTTGTATTTGAAAATTACTAAAAAACAACAGACCTTAGAAACAAAGTTTTATAAGAAACCGTGCAGAAGATGTAGCACAATGCACAAAGTATGCACCCCAAACACATTCCCAGGAATGTTGTGAAGGGGCAGTTTCTTAGGTATGCTAGGCTGAATACTAATGATCAGATAATCTTATCTGCTTTCAGTGAACTTTCTAATGACCTGCTTAGCAGAGGCTACTTTGAGTATGAGACAGACAAAGCGAAAAATGATGTTATGTCACATAGAACATAGAAAAGACCTTTTTTCATCTCAGGATGATAATAATAAAGAAACAGCACTGGTCCCAGAGGTTAATACATTAAGAATGACTGTGACTTATTCCAGTGATGTCAGGTCTATATGCAATATTATTAAAAGGCATTGGCATGTCTTGACCTGTGATGACAGAAATAAATCTATTATAGGAGACTACTGTAGGTTTTGTTTTAAAAACAACACCTCCCTTAGGAAAATGTCATGCTATAAATCTTTTGCTAGGAAACAAGCTATAACATATAGAAAAAGCACACACCCCTGCAGAGATTGCAATATGTGCCAGTATGTGTTAACAACTGAGGTTTATTACTTTTCATGACTAAGTACGTGTTTAAGTTTTTTTTTTTTTTTTTTGTGAACTGCAAGAGCTGTGATTTGTTATACCTTGTAACCTTCACAGTATGTAATAGTTTTCATATTGGTAAGACAAGCAGAATGGTTAAAGACTGCATCCGTGAGCATATTTATGATATTTCAGGAAAGACAAAAATAATGCTTTATATAAACATATCTTAAGTGCTGGGACTACACATACATTTAAATTTCTTGTATTACAGCTATTGAATAAAAGCATTAGGGAAGTAATGTTAGTAATAAACTAAATGTTTAGAAACTCAGTGGATCCTTAAAATGCAAAGTGAGAAGGGAAAATGTTTGAATGAGTATGTCTCCTTAAGACCCCTGCTCAGGTCATGTGATTTGAATAGATAACTTCAGAACCTTTGTATCTTTAATTAGTCTCAAGCATTGTGTTAATTAGATCTGATGAAGCTCCAGGACTGGAGTGAAGGCACTCATCTGTTTTACTTGGTGTTTTATTTGTTTTACTGACTTTTAATAAAGTATTACATTTTATCTGCATCTACTGTGTCTGACTGACTACTCTTGCAATGAAAAAAATGTATATAAATGAGTACTCTCATATGTAAATATATATAGGTACCTAAGTGTAGTATTTGTCTGAGCTGTACATTTATGTGAGCAATATCTCCTATATCAGAATTTTACAATGTGCGGTTACATATTATAACCAGTCTTATGTGTCAAACATTTCAATTGACCACTGTATATAAAATATAAAATAGGTCAATTATAACCTCATTTGCACAACTACAACAAGAAGCAAGAATGAAGTACCTGCTGCTTCCGCTGCTTTACTTCCAATACTAACTGAAATGCAATGACGTTCAACAATTATACAGGTAATTATTTTATAAATGAGTAGGAGCAAGAAATCAAAAACATTTTATCTGCAATACATATTGACAAATGCTAGCTTGTGAGTGAGCATTAGCTACCCACTTTGATCATCAGGCATATATGCAACCCTAAATCACAAAGAAGTGCAAAGCGCAGGGCACAGTCATCATCATCATTTGCACAGGGTAGGGCTGGCAGTAGGGAAAGGCTGACACCAAAGAAGTGAGTGTGTGCAAGTAAGAAGCACATGTATCTATCAGAGTATACAGTGTTCAGGGCCAATAACAGCAGACATTTAGACTCAACACTACTATTTAGATAGCTTGCATGTGTGAGAGGTGGTACGGTAAGTGATTTTTTTCAGTGATTGTATGTGTGTGTGTCTGCCTGAACGCAATCAAGCACTATGCTAGTACTATGTCCTGGCATCTTGGACAGGAGCAAGCTGTGCATTGCAGAGTAGTCAAGTTTAGAGTCATCACCCCCAACCACAAGAACCACCTTTTCCAGGAGTTGCACTACTACTTCCATGACTCTGGCTAGAAGTTGAGGTGTTATCTGAATATAAGCGATGTCTGCTGGATGAGCTCTCCTAGCATCTATGTCCAGGACCATGACCACATAGCCTACCACATCTGGGTGTTGATACCACAATCACTGATGGACAACTGAAAGTAGTGTTGCTGTGGGACTGGGATATTATGCGGACATGTCTGCTAACACCAGAAGATGTAGCAGCTCCCAGCAACATGAATGCTCACTCTCCTCCAGCAGACATTCCATCACAGATACTTCCTGATCCACTGTGTCATTCATCCTGTCCAAGGAGTCATCCACATGGTTCAGGGAATCATACACATTAGAATACATGACGTTTAGTAGTCACACTATCTCTTCTGAGGCCTTGGTGGGACATGGCTGTGCATCAACTATGGGCCTAAACATACATCTGGTGGCACTTAATGAGAAGCTAGGATCAGGAGGAGGGTGGACAGCAGGCCTTCTCCGAGCATCTCTACCAACCCTCCAGTATGGCACCTTTCCTTCATGATGGCTACAGGGAGAAGCAACCAATCCTGCAACCAGAGTAACCACATTAACCTGCTCAAATGCGATGCCCTCAACCTGTCCTATATCAGAGGTCTCTGTGTCAAGGGTATGAGTAGACATACTGACTGTGTTTGAAATATGGGAAGGAGGTATGGGAGCCAAAAACTCAGTATCAGACTGGCCCTCTTCACCCCCACACTGTCGCTTCTTCACCACCATCACCATCAGAGGCTATTGATACTTTGACATCAGATAGTTGGAGTACCACAATGCTACTGTCAGGATCACCTATGACAGCAAACAATAAACACAACAAACATAGAAACATAGAAACAAATTGATCACATATTTTTCTTATAAGAAAGTTATGTTAAAGATGAAAAGATGCTAAAGCCATGCAGATTTTACTCTCATTTAGATCTGGATCTACCTTATATACACTAATAACAATAACCAGATGTATGCCTACCATGTACAGGTAGGCTTGCATCTTGCAATTCAGTTGTCCCGGTATGTGAGGAATGGAAAGTAAAGAAGGCTGATAAGTATCACAATGTAAAAAAAACAAGTAAAAACATACCAATCCTTTTTACATGTGCAAATAGAGAATGTTCTCATACAAAAATATGCTGAATACACAGAATCCCCCTCAACATCCTCATATATATCAATATTACTGTGTCATATGAGTCACACTTAACACTGGCTCTACATATATCAGACTTCAAAGAGATACTCATATAAAGATATAACAGTGACACTTGCATTTTGCATATCTGGAAGTTCTGCTTGAGACACTCTGGGTTTGTCACCACATCAGAACCGATATCAAGGATTCTGTATGAACACTCTGCTGAGCTCTCTGGATCCCTGACAATGGACAGGAACTCCTCTGTTTCAGGGTGGTTTGGTAGCAGGACCATCTCCGGTAGCCACCTGTTCCCAGGCAACTGCAGCTGTCCTTTGGTAGGCAGAGGTAATCATATCACTTGTCCAGGTGTTATATCTGTGAGTAACTTCTCCCATGTCCTCTGACAGCATTGATGTCATTGACCACCTGTTGTCATGTCCTCTCTTGGGACAATTGGTCACATATACCACTCCCTAAGAAAAAAAAAAGAAAAGCTCCCTGATGATGTAAGGCCTGGATGATGACCTCATTTTCTGCATCAGTGTATGGTGGTTTCTGGGGTACAGATTTCTTCTTGGGTACCATTTCCCATATGAGATGAAATAGAAGACAGACACATAATTAAATCTATAATACATAGGTAGGATGGCTGTGAACTCAGTTGTATATGAATATAGCCATCCATTCTGCTCACAACAATTTGAAAGGTAATACTTCCTATGACTACACACAAGTTAAACTAGCCCCCCCAAAATAATTTTATGAATGAAATAACAACAACAATATATAACAGTTCTGTAATGAACAGAATACAAGTTTGTGTAACTGTGTAATACACAGCAGCATTAAAAAACAGTTCACAATGTTATGCAGTAGAAATGTAAGACAGCTGTTAAAAGTGTCATCTCCACTGCTGAGGAGGACAGATGGCTCGATATCACAATCTTAACACATTTATTAGGATAATACGTTAAAATGCAAGATTCTGCAAAGTTATACTACACTCATCTATAATAACTGCAAATAACAATAAAATACATCCTGCAAAATATAGGTCAGGTAGCTTTCTGTAACAAACTTTTGTAATGCAGACATAACTGATATGGCTGGGCAATGCCAAAATTAAAGCATAAAGAAAAGTAAGATAAATAAATGGTTCAGAGCAGGCGTTGCAATTCACCAGTAACGTTACACTAAAAGCATTATATAAGAAATAGCAATATACCTTGACTAAAAACAATGTAGAAAGTAGATAATGCTCCAAAAGATGTTTAGTTAGCAGTATCAAGTTCTCTGCATCCAGTCTCCTCACCAAGATACAAGTGCATTAGCTGCATAATTATCTTTATGTAGTGTAAAGTCAGCTCTTTGATGACTGTGAGTATGGAAATGTGGTGTTAAATCATTAGCATTCTTGAATACCACAATTTGTACTATGTGTAGGGAATGTAAATAGAGTGTAAGGAGCTACTCAATTACATGCACAATGCACTAACACTGCAAGGATGAGTATTGAGAAATGTTACTTGCTAATATCTTCCGGTTGCCTATGATTAGTCTGACTGCAGGAACAATCAGTGTTTGACAGTCTCCACTCTTTGATGTACACTTACTGACAGTGTGTCAGGGAGAAGAGACTTACCCACAAGTCTGAATGTACATTGACTGAGTTATGAGAGCAACATTCATAAAATTCAGATGCTGGCTTTAATAACCACGGTTACTGCCTCTCACTAAGAAATGCTGTTCATATTCAAGAAAGTACATTAAATATTGATACAGATAACATATGTAATAAAATGAGATAGAATTGCTCTTAAGAAATGGGTCTATATCAGTTTGTCGTAGGTTCACTTCCGCAAACCTATCTTCATTGACCCAAAACCACTGGATGTTCAGTTCCATGAATGTTCACATCCATGAAATATTTAAGTAGGGAAAGGAAGCAGTTAGCCAACATCACAAAATTGCCCTTTAACTCACTGTAATGTGATCTCAGGGTTGATATATATATAGTCTGGGGGGTGGTGTTGCAGCTCACCACTTGGGTGGGTTTGACATACTGTGGTGTGTGTTCTTGTGTACTCTTGGCCAAGTGCTTCCTTTCCCTGGGGAATATTTTTTTGATGCGAATGTTCATTGACCTGAACTTTCTGTGGTTTTGGGTTGTTGAAGAAAGGTTTGTGGAAGTGAACATTCTACAAACTGATATAGACCCTAATAAAGCATAGATAGAGAATGAGGCAACATAAAGAAAAATAGTAATATACCTGCAGTGTTTGCAGTCTTTGTTTAATGTTGTGTGAGCACATGGATATCCTACCTGTTGGCAATATCCCAATCATCCACACAATTACTGTTAAATGAGAAAAGACAGCTTTCATACTGCTAATATATGCCTTTGTGGCAAATATGGGAAATACTCTTCAAAGATTGTTCTCAATACTTTGGTTTGATGGTTGAAATGTGTACAGGTTCGTGTTGCAAGCTGACAAAGTTAATTAAACATCAGAAATGTACATTTAAATTACCTGTTTCACAAAGTTTTCCTCCCTTTCCCTCAGAGAGCATACCATTATATAAATGAAATAACATTATCACAGCATGCATTATTCTTCTCCATTTTTATGTTGGAGAATGATATATCATCACAGGTTGTAACTGCATGGCAGTGAAAGGTTATTCAGGGCATGTTGTGCTGTGAGTGCTTCTGTGGCACATGCATTGATCACTGGCTTGTATAGCATAACCACACAGATGGACTGTGGTTCATTTCTGGAACAATGTGTGTACTACACAGTGGAAATAACTGCCTTATTAAAGAAGCATTAATATTATACTGCTCACTGTCATGTGGACAGTAACATGTGTACATCCTTTACAGCATTCTGACTAAATCCAATTGCTCATATTTATTTATTGATTGATTGACATTTGTTAAGTAGATTAGTCCAGCTGGGCTAAAAGCTCATTTTCAGTGGAGACCCGAGGAGAAAAGCTCCAATTACAGACAGAGAGATTAAGTATACATAACAGCTGAGTACAATAATGACATGCATAAGAGATTAAAACAATCATTAATTGGCTAAAACAGTACAAACTCAAGTTCAAATATACAGTAATAAATAAACAGTACAAGTTCAAATATATTCTGTAATTACAAAGGCACACCAAACAAAAAAGATTTTTTCCATGTGTGAGTGGTGCAAGTATCGAATTTTTTAACTGGTGTAGTAAGGTATATAATAGGAACCATGAGAGGGGTGAAAAGTGTGTCTAGAGTTGAAAAAAGTTGTTGGCAAAAAATAGATGTGAGAGGAATAAGATACAGAGAGGAATGTATTTAATGGTGGTACAACAGAAATTGTACTGGAATGAGAAGAAAGTGTGCTGTGAAGTTGTAATGAAGAGTGCACTACAGAGAGTAAGTGGAGCTAGGTAGGGTCATGGCAGGAACAACTTTTGGTTCTAATAAAGTGTAGTCTGACTTCTTTCTTTATTATTAAATGTTAATTATACTAACAGTAATATTAAATTGCTAACTCCTTTCTTAATGCACACATTGATTTCAGTTATTTGTGACAGCCTTCAATGATATCTGCTGTGGAACATGCAATTAATACAGTGGCCTGTGAGGAGCCTAATATCACGGAGGGAGGGTTGAATTTGGTTATATCTGTCTGTCAGACAGCAGTGGATTATACACAGACAATAGTGATGGCACAATCAGACTGACACCTTTTCCAGGCCTTGTCCGACAAGGTAGTACATTTATGCCCCTTATAACAGGAAAGTGCTTTAAGCCCTTCAAGAGTATTCTTCATGACATAATCAATATGCGTATGTCTGTGTCATCCATGACTGTTATGTATCACTGTGTTATCTGTTCTGGCATGTGTTTAAAAATGACACAATGCACATGTTTATTATGTCATTCTTTGCTCATATGCTTTACCAATTTCTAAAATAATTACTCATTGTATTGCATATTGTCATTCTGACAATTATTTATTACTGCAATTGTTTTCATCACACTATACAGCTTAATGGCAAATGAGGGTTTCCATAAATGTGTCTTCCTGTAAAGCCATGCTGCCAGACCATGAGAAACTGTGATTGGACTTCTGTTATGACATTGTCTTTTGTGTTGATGCTGTTGAATTGCTGTTATGTTACTGTTTCCTGTAAGTCCATGTGAGAATGCCCAGTTTCATAGTTTCATAGTTTCATAGTATAGTACTAGGCTATCTGCCCTGGGGCATTTGTAAGCCTAGCCATAGTGATGTGGCTTTTGCCACCCCATGAAATGGTACAAAAATGTACAGAATAAATTTAGAATACTGTGCCTCTGTCTAGTAGTGACACAATGAAGGTCCCCTTATATAATAGAATTAGTTTACTGTGCCCCTGTCTAGCAGTGACACAGATGTGACCCTGGGTAAACTTACGATCTCCCATCCACTCATCAAGATTTCTCTTGAAGAGAGTCAGTGAGGGGCTCTGCCTAATACGAACTGGGATCTTGTTCCAAAGCATGGGAAGCCTCCGGGTTATGAATCTATCCCTCCAGCATGTCCTATTCATATTTGTGCCGAGGTTTAATTCTTTAGCTCTCGTGGTCCTGATGGATTTAGATTTTTTGAGGTGGAGCATGTCCATCAGATCCTGATTGGACATGGCCTTGTAAGTCAGGCAGAGATCACCTCTGAGTAGGCGGTATGCTACTAAATAGAGCTGAAGTTTCTTTCGTTTGGCAGAATAAGACATATGTTGGAGACCCTTGATCCTCTTGGTGAGGTACTTTTGTGGTCTCTCCAGCTGTTGCAAATGCCGGGTGAGGTACATACCAAATGGGGCATTGTACTCAATCATGGGTCTGATGAGGAAGGAATATAGGGGTACAATGACATCCTTGGATCTGGATGGGAATCCCTTCATGATGAGGTGTGCAAGGTAGAATGTTTTTCTAACCACTTTGGCAACGTGGGTGTCAAATGAGAGGTCGCTGTCAACTTGGGTCCCTAGGTCGCTGATTACTTTTTCCGTACTCAGTGTGTTTCTGTCTATGTGATAATTTGTGGGTACTTTGTTTTTCCCAAAAGGGATGACTATACATTTTTTGGCATTTAGTTTAAGGCCGTGACTCTGGCACCAGTTGTCCGTTTCTGTGAGGCCTTTTTGTAGGATGTGTGTGTCTGCTGGTGTATCGACTATGGCACCTAGTTTGCAGTCATCTGCGAACTTTGTCAGCCATAGCCCTCCCATGTTTGCTTTAACATCTGAGAAATAAATGCCGAACAAGAGGGGTCCCAGGACAGATCCCTGTGGGACACCACTTGTGACTGGCTTTGAGTCTGACATTGCTCCAGCGATTTTAACTTTATGGATTCTGTCCTTTAGCCAGTTTGCAACCCATCTAGTGACATAAGGGTTTACTTTTAAGCTGTTGAGCTTATCTATGATGCCTGAGTGGGGTATTGTGTCGAAGGCCTTAGCCAAGTCCAGGTATGCTGTATGGACTGCTTTGCCCTCATCAATGGCTCTAGTGACTGTTTCTAAAAAGTCAACCAGGTTTAAAAGGCAGGATCTGCCCTTTACAAAGCCGAACTGGGTGGGGTCAAGTGTCTGTAGGTCCCCTATGTCTCTGTTTATGAGTTCCATAATGATTCTTTCCATAGCTTTGCAGACCAGGCTGGTTAAGCTTATGGGTTACAGGGTCTGTAGAGGCACCCCCCTTGTGGAGTGGGATCAATGTTGCTGTACGCCAGTGTTCAGGTACATATCCCGAAGTAAGGCTAAGGTTAAATAGCATTTTTATGTGTGGGTTTAGCTCCTCTTGGAGTTCACGTAACACGCAACCCAGGATACTGTCAGGTCCCATTGATGCTGTGTTTTTTGCTTTGTTTAGGGCGGTTCTCACTTGGACATCTGAGATGACAGGAGATTACATTCAGCTGGGATAAGTATTTCTTCTTTTGGGGGTGAAGGAGGGGAGAAATTTGCACTGAACCTGTCAGCCAGAATGTTGGCAATATCTGTGGGTTCAGTGTATTTTTTGTTGTTGTGAACCAACTCTGAGCATATCTGAGGGTTTCCGCCCAGGTTTCTAACATAGCTGAAGAAGGCTTTGTGGTTATCTTTAGTGTCCTTAGCGATTTTTCTCTCAAAGTTGGCCTTGGATGTTTTTATGAGAGAACGTAGTTTTCTGCTAATGTTGATCAGAGATGTCTTCCCTTCATGGGATTTTGCTCTGACATGCAGTAGCTTCCTTCTTTTGTTATACATTTTGTTTATGGCTGAGGTCCACCAGACAGGACGCTTACCTTTGGTGGAGAGGGACTTGGATTTGTTTGGGATTGCATGATCCATGCATACTTGGAGATGTCCATAGAAAGCATTTGTGAAGGATTCGGCATTGTGGGATGTGGTATCCACTGGCACAGTGGGCTTAAAGTACACCATCTCAGTCTTAAAAAGAGTGAAGTCTGCTTTTGAGAAGTTTTTCGCTGTGGTCTTTTGTGCTGGGGGTGGAGGTGGGATATGTATATCCAGGGTGATTAGTTTGTGGTCAGATCTCACTAGTGATGGGTATACTTCCGGTGTGGTGCATTTTGTCCCCATGTTTGTGATGATCAGGTCTAGTATATTATCTTCCTTAGTGGGAGAGGTGACTAGTTGTTCCAGTGCATTTGAATTTATGAATTCCAGGAACCTTTGGGCTAGGGTATTAGGGCTAGAATAAAGTACCCAATCTATGTTTGGGTAGTTGAAGTCTCCCAGTATGATGGTATTTTGTGATACATTCATATCCTCCAATGTCTTCAGGAAGGCTGAGTGGGGTTCTTGAGATTGGGAGGGTGGTCTGTAACATGCTACCAGTTGTATAGCAGTTTTGCCTATGGTTAGTTGCACCTGTATGGTCTCTGATGCTTCATGTGTTGCTATAACCTGGAGGTGTGGGTGTCGTTGATGAATATGGACACCCCCCTCCCTTTGTGGTTCGGCCCGGGCTTTAGGGCCAAAAAGCATGATACGAGGTATAGCCTGGTAGCACTGGGGTGCTCTCCAGAGCCTTGAACCAGGTTACAGTTAGTGCACAGACGTCGATGTTCTCCATGCTGAGGAGTGCATCAAGTGCCTGCATCTTGAGATTTAGACTTCTGGCATTGAGCAGCATTACCCTTAGTTTTTTTCTATTTTTGTTTTCTAAGGAGGTGGGTTTGTCTTTTGAGCCTTGCCTAAAAAAGGCACTATGGGGGTGGCAAGAGCCTTAGCCAATATCCGGAAGCCCAGCGGTAACAGGTATAAGCCATCCCTTGCGAACACAGGCTTGTCCAACATGTCATCCCAGGCAGACAGACATTGGATCCCCTTAGAATGACACCAGTACTTGAGCCAATTGTTAAAGCTGATCATCTTGTCTTTGTATTGTGGTATCATTCTTGGTGAGGGCAAGATGCTGTTCAGGGTCAGGGTCATACCAGCCTGGGCTACATAATCGGAGAGCTCCTCTATGTCTCTTTTCATGTAGTCCAGGGAGGTATGTCTCAGGTCATTCACACCAGCATGGACAATGACAGAGTCATATTTGTACTTGTTGGAGTGACTTGAGTGCATGTGTTATGTGGTGGATCCTAGCTCCCGATCGACAGCTCACAGTCACCTTCTCCCTGTTCAGCCTGGTCAGCGGGACATCAGTGTGTCTGACTATAGAGTCACCTATTACTAGTGTATCAGGCAAGGTGTTTGGCCTTAAGGGCTGTGATTGGTTGACACACTGATTTATTGAAGTATGTGTTGCATGTGTTTTGTTTTGAGGTGGTGGATTTTTGGATGTCTGCTTTGGGAGCCTCTGTTGTTTTGGTAAGTTTTTTATTAGAGCCTCTGAGTATGTCTTTGTGTTTTTATGTGTTTGGTTTTCAGGTGTGGTAGGTCTATGTGGGACTGGGATTGTTGTGTGTGTGGTTGCCATCTCCTCCTGTCTGGTCATGCCAGCCCTGAGTTGAGAGAGTTCAGCCTCCAGTTTGGCTATATAGTTGCATCTCTCACATGTATTTGTGTTTGTTGGGAGGAGGAGAGGGTTGTCTGTGTACATAATGTGGGAAGAAATAGCCAGGGAATTGTTATGGCTAGGCATGTATAGGCCCTAGGGCTGATAGGCTAGTACCAACCTATGAACCTATGAACATGAGACAATTGTAGCATTGTCTCAAGATACCCAGATTGACCAGCTGAATTAGAGACGAAGCCAGTAATCTACCACTCGACATGCTAGAACAGTATAAGGGAGTGGTATACCTTTAAGGGAAGTGGATATTCATAGGTTCATAGGTTCATAGGTTCGTACTAGGCTATCTGCCCTAGGGCATTTATAAGCCTAGCCAGAGTGTGTGTGGCTTTCACCACCCCTTAGGATGAGAATACTATGCGCATTTAGGGTTTAGTTTACTGTGCCTCTGTCTAGTAGTGGCACAGAGATGACCCCCGGGTTAAACCTATGATCTCCCATCCACTCGTCAAGACTTCTCTTGAATAGAGTTAGTGAGGGGCTCTGCCTAACATGGATTGGGATTCTGTTCCAGTGTGTAGGGAGCCTCTGGGTTATGAATCTGTCCCTCCAGCACATCCTATTTATTTCTGTGTTGAGGTTTAAGTCTCTTGCTCTCGTGGCTCTGATGGATTTGGATTTTCTGAGGTGGATTTTCTGAGGTGGAGCATGTCCATTAATTCCGGATTGGACATGGCCTTGTACGTTAGGCACAGGTCACCTCTGAGTAGGCGGTATGCGACTGAATAGAGCTGAAGTTTTTTCAGTCGGGCAGCATATGACATATGTTTACGACCCTTTATCCTCTTGGTGAGGAACTTTTGGGGTCTTTTCAACTGCTGCAGGTGTCGGGTAAGATACATCCCAAAGGGGGCATTGTACTCAATCATTGGCCTAATAAGAGAAGAATACAGGGGCACAATGACCTCTCTTGATCTAGATGTGAAACCTTTCATGATAAGGTGGGCAATATAGAAGGTCTTCCTAACCACTTTGGCAATGTGAGTGTCAAATGAGAGGTTACTGTCAACCTCAGTCCTTAGGTCCCTGATTACCTCTTCCATACTTAATGGATTACCACCTATGTGGTAATTTGTGGGAACCTTGTTTTTCCCAAAGGGTATGACTATACATTTTTTGGCGTTCAGCTTAAGGCCATGGCTCTGGCACCAATTATCCATTTCTATGAGGCCTCTCTGAAGGATGTTTGTGTCCGCTGGAGTATCAATTATGGCACCCAGTTTGCAGTCATCTGCGAACTTTGTCAGCCACAATCCTCCTATGTTTGCCTGTACCTCGGAAAAATAAATGCCGAACAAGAGGGGTCCCAGGACTGAGCCCTGTGGGACACCACTTGTGACTGGCTTAGAGTCTGACATAGCTCCAGCAACTCTGACCCTGTGGGTTCTGTCCTTGAGCCAGTTTACAACCCATCTCGTGACATATGGGTTTACATTTAAGCTGGTGAGTTTGTCTATGATGCCCGAGTGGGGTATTGTGTCAAAGGCTTGCAAGGTCAAGGTAGGCTGTGTGAACTGCCTTACCCTCATCAATGGCCTTAGTGATGGTTTCAAAAAAGTCGACCAAGTTCAACAGGCAGTATCTGCCCTTGACAAAGCCGAATTGGGTAGGATCCAATGTCTGTAGGTCCCCAATGTCTTTGTTTATGAGTTCCATAATGATCCTCTCCATAGCTTTGCAGACCAGGCTCGTCAAGCTTATGGGGCGGTAATTTCCAGGGTCTGTAGAAGCACCGCCTTTGTGAAGTGGGACCACTGTTGCCGTACGCCACTCTTTGGGTACGTATCCTGTAGTAAGGCTAAGATTAAACAGCAGCCTTATGTGTGGGTTTAGTTCCTCTTTGAGTTCATGTAGCACACAGCCCGGGACACCATCCAGTCCCATTGATGCTGTGTTTTTAGCTTTAGAGAGGGCGGCTCTCACCTGGGCATCTGAGATGTTAGGGAGGCTACATCCTGCTGGGATAGTTATTTCTCCTTTTGGGGGGGAGGGGGAGGAGAAATTTGCACTGAACCTGTCTGCCAGAATATTGGCAATGTCAGTGGGTTCAGTGCATTTTGTGTCATTTTGGACTAACTCTGAGCATATCTGGGAGTTTCCACCCAGGTTTCTAACATAGCTAAAGAAGGCCTTGTGATTGTCTTTTGTGTTTTTTGTGATTTTTCTCTCAAAGTTGGCCTTGGATGATTTTATGAGTGATCGTAGTTTTTTGCTAGTACTGATCAGAGATGCCTTCCCATTTAGGGATTTTGCTCTGTCATGTAGTAGCTTCCTCCTTCTGTTGTAAAGTTTGTTTATGGCTGGGGTCCACCAGACCAGTCGCCTGCCTTTGGGGGAATGGGTCTTGGTTTTATTTGGGATTGCATGATTCATGCATTCTTGAAGGTGCCCGTAGAAGGCATTTGTAAAGGATTTAGCAGTGTGGGTTGTGATTTCCACTGGCCCAGAGACCTTGAAGGATACCACTTCAGTTTTAAGAAGTGTGAAGTTTGCTTTTGAGAAGTTCTTCACTGTGGTCTTCTGTGCAGGGGGTGGGGGCGGGATATGGATTTCCAGTGAGATTAATTTATGGTCTGATCTTACCAATGAGGGATATACTTCCGATGTAGAGCATTTTGTCCCCATGTTTGTGATGATCAGGTCTAGTATATTGTCTCCTCTTGTGGGAATAGTGACTAGTTGTTCCATCACATTTGAGATTATGAATTCTAGGAACCTTTGGGCTAGGGTGTTTGGGCTTGAGTAATTTTCCCAGTCTATGTTTGGGTAGTTGAAGTCTCCCAATATGATGGTATTTGGAGAGACATTCATACTCTCCAGTGTCTTCAGGAAGGCTGTGTGGGGTTCCTAAGTTTGAGAGGGTGGTCTGTAGCATGCTACAAATTGTAAGGCAGTTTTGCCTATGGTTAGTTGCACCTGGATGGTCTCCGATGCTTTGTGCATTGCCACTAACCTGGAGGTGTGGGTATCTTTGATGAATATGGATACTCCCCCTCCTTTTGTGGTTCAGTCCAAGTTTGGGGGCCGGAAAGCATGATATGAGGTAAAACCTGATAGTGCTGGGGTGCTCTCAGGAGCCTTGAACCAGGTTTCAGTCACTGCATAGACATCAATGTTCTCCATACTGAGGAGGGCTTTGAGGGTGTGCATCTTGAGGTTTAGACTTCTGGCATTGAGCAGCATTACCTTTATTTTTTTTCCACTTGTGTTTTCTAGGGAGGTAGGTTTGTCATTTGAGCCTTGCTTAAAAAAGGCACTATGGGGGTGGCAAGAGCCTTGGCCAATATCCGGAAGCCCAGGAGTGACAGGTGCAAGCCATCCCTTGTGAAGCAGCGTGGCTTGTCGAGCATGTCATCCCAAGCAGACAGACATTGGATCCCCTTAGAATGACACCAGTAATTAAGCCAATTGTTAAAACTGATCATTTTGTCTTTGTATTGTGGCATCATTCTTGGTGAGGGTAAGATGCTGCTCAGGGTCAGGGTCATACTGGCCTGGGCTACATAATCAGAGAACTCCTCTATGTCTCTTTTCATGTAGTCCAGGGAGGTACGTCTCAGGTCGTTCACACCGTATGTACAATGACTGAGTCATATTTGTACTTGCTGTGGAGTGACCTGAGTGCTTGTGTTATGTGGCGGATTCTAGCTCCCGACAGGCAGCTTACTGTGACCTTTTCCTTGTTCAGTCTGGTGAGCAGGACATCAGTGTGTCTGACTATGGAGTCACCTATTACAAGTGTGTCTGGCATGTTGTTTGGCCTTAAGGGCTGTGACTGTTTAGCACACTGACTTTGTGATCTATGTGTTGCATGTGCTATGTCTTGAGGTGGCGATTGCTTGGGTGTCTGCTTTGGAGGCCTCTGTTGTTTTGGTAGATTTTTAATCAGTGCCTCCGAGTATGTTTTTGTGTGTTTATGTGTTTGGTTTGCAGTTGTGATAGTTCTATGTGGGACTGGGTTTGTGGTGTGTGTGGTTACCTTCTCCTCCTGACAGGTCTTGCCAGTACTGAATTGAGAGAGCTCAGCCTCCAGTTTGGCTATATAGTTGCATCTCTCGCATATATTTGTATTTGTTGGGAGGAGGAGAGGGTTGTCTGTGTACAAGAGGCAATTGTAACATTGCCTCAAGATTCCCAGATTCACCAGCTGAACAGGAGAGGATGCCAGCAACTGACCCTTCGACATGCTAGAATAGCGAAAAAGATTGCTGTGTAACTGAGTCAGAAAGGATCTATAGTGAAATGGGTACTCAAGGGAATTTAGGTGAATGAAGTACTTTCTTTTGTTTAAGAGTGCTTTACCTGTATAAAAATGCTTTAGGAGCAAGTGCTGAGCTTTTCAGTTAGAGTATAGGCTGTTTAGATTGCAAGTAGAGCAGTTCTAAGGGAAAAATTGAAGAGTAGACTTTACGGAGCCAGAAATAGTTGAAACTTGATTAATCGGCGCTGCCCTATGCTGCTCTATGAGCAACTTTGCGCTAATTCATGCTAAAGCGTGCAAAAACAGGAGTGGTAAGTAGATGTAGTGCTTTACTTAGTACGAGAGTGTTTACTTAGTAGAGAAGTATTGAGAACAAGTGCTAGGCTTATAATATAGTGAGTAGTCTGGTTATACTAAGAGCAGACCTCCCAACTGTTCCGAATTACTCGTTTTTTACTGAGTTTTGGGGTCCAAATGAAGGGGTGCCACGATTCCCGAGTGGCACCCCTTCATTTCCGATTTTTTTTTCTTTTAGTTTACTAAATTTTTAAAATATCCCTCTGTCGGCGCCGACGTCATCACGTGCGCAATGACGTCAGTGCCGTCAGGCTACCAGCAAGTCGGAATTGAGCTCAAGGAGCTCGCATCATCATTTCCGGCTGGCTGGCGGTTAAGTTAACGGCGGGAATCGCAATCCGCGAATGCTGAAGAAAAGAAGAGGCGGTCGGTGGATGGAGCAAGGATTAATGGCAGCAGCAGGAGCATGGGGAACAGACAGATACAGCGAGCGAGCCCACGGAGCCAGGATTAATGGCGGCAGCAGGCGGGGATACAGCGAGCCCTGAAATGGAGCCAGGAACCCGGGATTAATGGAGGCAATAGCAGCATGAGAGGAACAGAAGAAGCCGAGCACTACTCAGGGACTGGGTAAGGTTACCAGAGAGAGAGAGAGTCTCTGTGTGTGTGTGTGAGCTGTTTACTGCTTTATTTGGCTGATGTACTTTCTGATGAACGGTCATTCTAAAATCCAAATTTTAGTATAACGAGCAATTGTTAAGCACTTATGATGGAAAATGATTGTCACATTAAAATTTGGGTGTTTAGAACAATCGTTCGTTGTGGTTCCTTTGTCTACTTTAGTTTGAAGTCACTATATAATGCCATGTTTGAGTTTCTGACTTTATATCCGTCAGAAAAATCCAAGCTAACAAAAATCTTGTTCTACCAACTTTCTAATTTTATAAGCGCAATGTGTGTTTGCGTGTGTGACTGTGTGTCCGTGTGTCCACTCCATGCTGTAAAATTAGCATTATCAAAAAACAGCTTTGTTTTATGCAGTTATACGTCAGCCTCCTTTATGAAGAGGAAATACGTGAAATCACAAGGGAATATACCATTTAGATTCCACATGCCTGAGGAACAGTTTTACAGCCCACATACTAAACTAGTAAATTATCCTTTGTAAAGATTGTAAAACGAATATTAAAAGTGCATGACTATCACACCAAACTGTACTGAACAGAGAAATACAGCAAACATGTATTGTGAGATTTGTCCAGATTTTTTGTGCTAAGATTTGAGACTCTTGAGAGCTATGGTGAGTGAGAAGTGAGAACAGAATTTGTATTCCCCCATTATTGGCTTTGCATGTCCAGGTTTTTTGTGCCAAGAGGTTGAGAGCTATGGTGAGTGAGAAGTGAGAACAGAATTTGTATTCCCCCATTATTGGCTTTGCATGTCCAGGTTTTTTGTGTTAAGGGGTTGAGAGCTATGGTGACAGAGAAGTGATTATTGAATTTGTATTCACCCATTATTAGCTTTGTTTGTCTGGGTTTTTTTTGTGCTAAGAGGTTGAGAGCTATGGTGAGAAATGAGAACTGAATTCAATAAATGATGGCCATTAAGTTTCAGTCTTCCTATTTTTCAGGAAACTGCTGGTTTAGCATAGTGGTATGTTGCTCTGACTGTAATGTATAAGGTCCTGGGTTCAAGAATGCCAATGAAATGCATGTTAGTAACATAGCATTTTAGACTAGGAACTTTCCACATTTATACAAGCAATGTTTAAAATGTGTCCCTGTTTTTTGACTTTTTGCCCCCCCCCAAAAAAAAAATGAAACTGAAATAAGTGTGAAGCTGTGCAAGATGCCTATGGCTTATACTACTGTAATTCTATTTATTTATAGTGTGTGTGTGTGGAAGTAGACTTATGATGGAAATGTTCTGAATTGGGAAGTTTTGTCATTATTGGTTTATGCATTTTCTTTCATTGCCTACTGGTAAAATGTTCAAACAAATTTAAAGTGTGCTCTGTCTAACAAGTGTGCTGTATTATACAAGTAATATAACTTAATAAAGTCAGAAAGGTGTATCAAAGAAAATAACGCATGTATGTTTCTTGTTTTGTGTGAAAGGGGCCAATGATTTGAAAACAGCCCAAACATAATCTTTATCTACCACTTGCCAGATGCATTTTCTTTGGATGTGGTGTAGATTTCAATGCTGTTTCAATGAATGTGAGTTTCAAGGGCAGAGATGTTTTAGTGCCAAGTCTATTTTCATTGCCTTGTTGTGTAAAGTGTAAAATAAAATCCAAATAACCATTGTAGAAGTAAAGCAGTATGCACACAGTGTTTATGATAAATGGGGTGAAGTAGCCAAGTAATGGGACATTGGAATGGGTGCAGGGGGACTCTGATGGCATATTTTGGTAGTCTATTCTTCAGTTTGTGTTTGAAAGTTGGTATCCCACAATTCCATTGGAGTGGGTGGGGTTATGTAATTATGTATGCAAATTAGTTGTCAATCAGCGTACAGATTTGTACCTATTTTTCATGGGCCTTGTCCAGATTTTTGATTTTTCCAGGTTGAGAGGTATGACTAAGAGTAGAGCTTCCTTAAGGGAAAATTTGAAGAACAGACTTGGCGGAGCCAGAAGAAGTTTAACCTTGTTTAACCAAGCGCACAACCGCGCAATGCCGTGCAAACACGGATTTTAAACAGTGAACTACAAAAGAGCTAGAAATGGTCCAAAACAACCAATTACTACAGCTTCTTGTGCTGAGGTCACTTCCTACAGGGACAGGTAGGCTGCTCAAGGCTATAACAATGCCTGGGATGTTTGCAAATTACAAATGGAAAACTTGAAATCATGAAATGTCATCCAATCTGTGTTGTCATTTGTCATTTATGTATGTTTTGTTTTATTATATTACCATTAAACATTTACATGACTGTACAACATTTGCTTGCCTGTTACATGTCTGTAGATGATTAATCCCTTTCCTATGGGTGCCAATAACTTTTATATACAAAAATATGCCCTTTTCTGATGTATATGACACAACAGCTGTAAGGGTCATTTGTTCTTGCATATACATGTTAAGGTGGAGAACACAGCTGTGGTGTTGGCTTGCATTCGTAAATTCCTTCTATACACATCACACACACACACACACACACACACACACACACACACACACACACACACACACACACACACACAAACACACACTAGGCTAAATGGGTAAAAAAAGTAAAGGGCTTAAAGAAGAAATAAAGATGGAATATATTTCACTAGAAATGAAACAAACTGGATAAAGGTTTGTTTATGCTTTTATTTATTTATTAATTTATGTTAACTGAAGTAGTGCATTAATCTCAATGGACCATTTACAAGCACAGCCCATGTGAATAGGATTACATAAGAAATGAGCAAAACATACTACACAGGCCGTCTCAAAAACTCCAGCTTTACTCCATCGCATATCGCCTACTCAGAGGTGATCTCTGCCTAATATACAAAGCTATGTCAAACCCAGAGCTGTTGGACATGCTCCACTTAAAGAAATCCCAATCCCTCTGAGCTACACATTCTAGGGACCTAAACCTTGTCACCACAATAAACAGAACATGTTGGAGGGATAGATTCCTGTCCCAGAGACTTCCCATACTCTGGAACAGACTACCTATCTATGTGAAACAGAGCTCCTCATTAGCACTCTTCAAGAAAAAACTTGATGATTGGATGGAAAATAGGAAATTCACCCCAGAGATCACTTCTGTGGCTCTGCTCGACAGGGCATAGGGAAATAATTTTCTTGGGTGGCAAAAGCCAGGGTACCTTTTTGGCTAGGCTTATGTAGGCCTTAGGATTAATAGCCTAGTACCTTCCTATGAACCTATAAATGGAAGACAATTTTAATAGCATATTTTCACATATGTTACATAAGAATATACTAAAACATTTAGGATATGGCTCTGCAGAGAATAATAAAAACTGTGCAAAACATCATTGGAGTAACACTGCCTGCATTGGAGGACATCTATAACAAAAGAGTTTTTGGAGTGCTCAAAGCATTATCATGAACACTACCTACCCACAACACAAATTGTTTATGCTGCTTCCATCAGGGAGGCATTATAAGAGCATGGCGGCCAGAACAACCAAGCTGCAAGACACTTTTATACCTTAAACAATTAGACTGTTAAATAAAACTCACATACTACTTCTCCCTCCAATATTGAGGTTGGTTCACATTTGGAGGGAAGTGAACTTTTTTGCACAAACATGCTCTTTTGCACATTTATATATATTTTTCTGATATTGGTATTTATATTATTTGTCTATTTGCTGTCTTAGATTACTTCTTCTTGTTAATTGTCTTTGTTTTTATATGTTGCTGGAGAATTTGCAGAATAAGACTTTAATTGTGCTTTGTGACTGTCTCTAGTACATATAACAATAAAGTTGAATTGAATTGAATCGATGCAGAAAACTAGTTTATAAAGACAAATCATATGTCGAAAACTTGTACCATGGTTAGTACAGTTTAGCAATAGTTGCACTAATGCACATGAGAAGACAAATAAAAGTGTAACAACAGTGCTTTTTAGAGATAGAGTGAACCAATGTTACTTAGAGAGGTATAGATTACATATTATGCTATACAATAACTAATATTGCATCACTAAATGCAATTGTGGGTCTTGACTAGCATTTCTATGGTATTACATTAGGATGAAATGGCAAGGCTTAAATGACCTCTGGGTTGATAGCCTAGTAATCTCCCTAAGACAAACCTTTCCCTTCTGCAGTCTCACCTAACTATATTTAATTCTTAATTGTATCAATCTTATTCAAAGGCAGAAAAGAGGGGAAATGTGAGATAAGAGACGAGGGGAGGAAAGATGAAATTAGACTTTAGGATGGTGGCAGAGAAGAAATAAAGGGTTTGATAAAGTTAAAAATAGAAAATAAAGAATAAATTCTGGATTTAATAATGGATTCAGTTGGTGGAAACTTTGTATTTGACCTTTAGAAAGAAGGTATATACAGATTAAATAAATACATATTGGTAAAGCTAGGGAATTTGGGGAGCATATATATGTTTTCCGGAAAAAAAAATAGAAAATGATTGTTAGAGATTATCTGCAGTATTTGTGGTGGGGGGATAATCCAGCTAGATGGAAATTGTCTATAATAAGAAAGAAAAAGATTTACATTTAAAAAATCCATTTTATATTTGGTATATGTATACATTTTTGGGTATTAAAATGTATGAAGGAAAGGGAATATAGTTGAGAATTAAGATATAATATTATCATATCCTGGATATTATTGGCTAGGCTTGTAAAGGGTCTCGCACCATTAGCCTAGTAATCATCTATGAACCTATGAAAACAGAAAGAAAAGAAGTAAATAGGAGGAGATGAAAAAATAATATGATGTTAAGAATAACTGATAGAAAATATGATTGATAAAATTAAGAAAGATAGAAAGTATTGGTATATGATGATAACCGAGAAATCATATTTAATATATCTATAGAAGATAAAATGAGGTTAAAATGAAATAAAAACAGAAGGGAAAGTTTTGAAAAATTTAATGAGGCTGGAGATTTTTGTGGGGATTTTTATTAGCTACATTGCTTGTGAAAAGTAATCTGAAGTATAAAGCAGTGGAATGGAGGAAATGAAGATTAAGTGATAAAGCATTATTTTTGGACTGTAAATAAATTAAACTTTTTGGAAAAAATTCTAATTGAGTTTAAGGGGAAGGTTTGATAAATATTAGCATGGATACATCATTGCATGTGAAATACAAAAAAAAGTATGCCCTGGGATTCTTAAAGCTCGGCGCAAGGCCAGCGTTAGGCTTGCGCCGACCGTGTAGAGTGAAGATGGCGCAGTAGCGCCAAATGCATATTAATGAAGGCACGCTTCCATCACAGCCACGTGCATAGGAAAGGAGGGCAAGTGCATAGGGCATGTCGAAGTGCAGCACGGAGGCGTGGAAATGACAGCTGTCGATGTGCAACCTAAAATGCTTGCATATAACAATTTGCAAGCAATAGTAATCACATCTGTCAGTGTCCGTGGATACTGAAACATATGCAAAGCATGCAAGACAGTCCCTGTCAACACAAAATGAAGAAGCAAACACAAATGCATGGTAGGGAATAACGGGTCCCTATCCCTCGAACAAATGACATTGAAAACGGTGTGCCCGTAGTCCAATGCAGTGTAGATAGTTATACCAAGTGGAAGTGAAATGCATCATGTTAGCGAGCCTTCAATTGGTACATCCAGCCCAATGGTCAGGGTCACCAGCTGACCCATATTGTGAGGGAGAGTACACAGCTGGGCAGATGTGTCCATAACAAAAAACACGATAAATGTAAATATCTAGCGACCATATGACAGAATTATATCCCACAATGCATATAATAATCACATACAATAGGTATGTCCGTATTTAACATACCATATGTGACAGGAAATAGAATAAACATGTAAATGAAACAGAAGGATATTATAAACTGCTACAACAATAAGGCAACATGTAGGCTTAAAGGAACAGTATTATCCATAGCGTTGACTGTGGATACATGTTCTCCAGTACAATCAGATATGTGTCTGGAATATATCCCATCCTGGACATAGGAAAAGGTGGCATCCTACCAATGATCAGAACAGTCGACCAAAATCCACACATCTGTGGTCCAAGCCGTACTTGTCATGATGTGTCACAGTTGAACGGGTATTACCCGGGTGTACCAACCAAGTCATGAAAGTTAAGTATGGGCATGTACCTATGTGTGTGAGGTATAGCATGTGGAAGGTGAAACATGCCAGGGTAGTCCACACAACCATACAGGTACCTGACATATGTAGGGTATACAATGTGTTACCTTGACCGTGTCGTGGGCCATCAACCAAAGCAGTGATGGATGGAGTGTCAGGAATATGTGTGTGGGGGGGATGGATAATGGCATAATCCTCAAAGGCGTGACTGTGTCATATGCAGAATAGGTGAACTGGAGGTGTATGAAGAAGCAGCGGATGAAGCAGAAAGAAACACAAAGAACATGTATACACATCTGCAATACAACCAGACAGGCCATACTGTAGAACACAATCCCACAAACATATGAATATTAAAATGTGCGTTACAAATGTACAGAAATGTCACCGGCACATACTCACAGATTGGTCCTGATGGAGCTGGCCAAATCAAATGCAACACACCAGGATGCATAATGGACTACCCAGCATCCCCTCCACAACACACGACCCGCCCCCATACCTGAACGTCCACCAAATCCAGCCATACTTGGCCTACTAGATCGGCACAGCCACATCTACACATAGTGACTACTACACATATGTAGTAGGTAGTGTCACCATAGGCAGTTTCAGGATTGCAAACTATGTATCCCTTGCATGTAAAACCCCCAGCACATTTTCGTAATGCCAGAAGAATGGTCGGTATTGGTCTTGTTAAATTTTTGATATCACTCATGGGATAAGTAACATGTGTAAACATTAGAATGGGTATCAAGACACAATGTCCAGTCCTGTAGACATCTGGACACAAGTTGGAATGTGCAGTAGTGGTGCACGAGACTGTCCAGCCCTAGATGGTCATGCAGAACCTACTACCCAGGATCAAACACCTGCCCGTGATGCACGTGTCCTGACACGAATAATCAAGAGAATATATTGCACACATTCGCATAGTGGCACATGGAAAAAGGGTGATGAAGGCTCTGACATAAACAGGATACCCCCTGATCCACTGTGTGAGGGACAGTCACTGTGTGGGTAGGTGTGACCTGACCAATAAAGATACAATGCCAAATGTCCTGTGATTGTAGGAAATAACTATGTACCATACTGCATGTAACAGTTGCCTAAAGTGGTCACATCAGGATAGAAAAAATGTAATTCATACAAGAAACAGGCTAACAACTAAAGTGCTAAAGATATAGGCTCACAGCTAGGAAACTAATGAATGTTCTAAACCTGCACTGACCATGGGTATGTGTTGGCCTAAACAATCTGGTGTCCCCAGAATATATCCCAACCTGTACATATGACAATGTCAACCCTACCAATGGTCAGAGCATTTGCACAATAACTGGCCAGCCTCTTAATCACTCACAAAGCCAGTGACCTTTGGAGGAAAGGTGTTGAATGAAAATGACTACTTACAACAATGAAGAGGAATAGACACATTTAACTGCAGAAAATTAGTAGTAATACGAATCTGTCAACACGTTCCAAGTTAATAGTACTAATATGGTAGAAGTGTCTGTGATTGTCCCTGAGTTATAGCCTTGTCCCTGTCACTGTAGAAACTAGTCCCTGAGTATCACAGAGGACCGTACACATATGTACACCAACCAACTGTCACATCTGTTGACAGGACTATTGTATACCTGTCATGAATTTATAACTGATGTCCAGAATAATATTCATTGTATCTATAAATTAATGAAATAGTCAAATGTGAAGGGAAACATGTGGAAATCCCCCCCACCCTGTATTATGTAGTGGAACCACTCTCCACCCTAAATTATGTAGAGCTGACCTAATAATGTGGTCAGAGGTGCCCAAACACCTGCGTCTGTAAACACAGGTAGAATGTTAAAATCTGGACTAACTCTGTCCATGTGCTATGTCTGATATTTGAACAGCACCAGGGCAGTTCTAGCCACCAGTCGGACAAGCCTAAAGCCGGACCAGAACATGAACACCCTGACAATCAAACATGCGTATGTGCGAGGACTGTAAGCGTAGGAGTTCTGAATATCCTTGGAGTGAGTAGACATGCAGCATGGGTCCAGAGCAGTAGGAAACAGGGAATGTCGGAAGTGTAGTACTGCAGTTTTCCCAGCAGGAGAATGGATGACTGCTGAGGCATATGTCAGAGTAGCTATGAACCATGGGTATACATTTAAATGAGGCAGAACAACAATAGTGTAGTGGTTAGAGCATCCGCCTAACGTAAAGGCATTCACAGTTCAAGTACGACTATAGCACATATTAATTGTGTAATGAATGCCTCTGTGCTGTAAAGCCAGCATTTATACATGTATAAACAAGGTGCTGGGTTTGAGTCTCACAAGGGATAATTGGCTAGGCTTAAAAATAACTCGCAAGGGCAGTTAGCTTAGTACTAACCTATGAACTTATGTAAAGGTGATCGCGTGTCTCGCATGGGCCCGTTAACCGGATTCCATCAATCAAAGTGGTACTTTCATAAGGAATAAGGCACATGTAATCCCAAAGAAGTGCCAGTAAACATATGTAACTCAGAATAAGTAGATGCAAGTGCGCCTGCTCGGGTGTACGCAGCTTGTAGCATAGCAAATGTATGTTGTCTTGTACAGCTGTAACTTTTATATAGATAGATAGATAGATAGATAGATAGATAGATAGATAGATAGATAGATAGATGTGTGTATAGATAAATATCCACAGACATAACAGAAATATGCAATTATATATCCATATATATATATATATATATATATATATATATATATATATATATATATATATATGTAAGGAACGCCGAAAGACGAAAGCAAACATAAGGGTTGTGAAGGGAATCTAGAGCAAGTAAGGAATTATAAAGTGCTTGCAGTGTATGTCAGATAAAGCTGCTCAAGTTTGAGTAGAGCACCGCTATTCACACCAGAGGCAGGGTTATACCAGTGGCCATAACATCGTTGAAGTGCTATGTCAACATTGTAAACAGATGGAATGTAGTACATGTTGCGACCACCTACACTTGTAAATGCAAATCGTTCATAATCCATAACACCAGGAAAGGCACGTATGTGCAAATATGAATGGATGGTGAGCCTGTGAATACACGAGGTGGTGCAGAATGTGTGTAGGGCCCCAACGCTCTGCAGAGGGCAATGTGTAAAGGTGTGTCATGGCTGCGATAACAGGTGGATAATGGCTGTTATGCGTGGAAACTCAACACGGGTGTGCTGGAGAAACTATGGATATGCGATTATGGACACAGGAGTGCTAAGGTATGTTGCGCCAGTTGCAATGGAGTGGCCCGTGGAGGTCAGCTAGTATGTAGGTGCGATTCCCAGATAGATCGTCGTCTGGGTGGAGACATGCGTGAATGGTCGTATCATTGTCAGACATTGTGTGTCAGGGCTGGCAGCCCGGCATGTAAAACCTAAACGCCACCCATGAGCACAACGGAGTTCTGCTGTGACAACCCCAAATCAGGAAAAGCAGAAAGACACAACTACATGCAGACATCAATATGTTGACGTACAATCTCAGTAACACAAACACTCATTCTATTAACATTAATAATGCCTTTAATAACTATTTCACAGATGCCATTCAAACCCTAGCCAATTCTTTACCACCTCCCACTGCTACCCAACCTAATAACTGCAATACTTCTTTACCCACCTTTCAAATACAACCTGTATCTACTTCACTCATCTGTAAGCTTCTTCAAAAATTGAAACCTTGTACCCCTTCTGCTGACCATCTCCCATCTGAATACCTACAAATTGCATAAAGCCATAGACTATACCATCTCAATCCTTATTAACAGAACTATCTCTGAGGGCAAAATCCCTGCTTTATGGAAAATATCCCATATCATCCCTCTACATAAAGGAGGACCATCTACTGAGCTCTCTAACTTTCCCTATTGCTCTACTCTCCCATTAGCTAAGATAATGGAAAATGTATTCACAAACAACTGCTTAACCACTTACTACAAAATAACCTACTGGCAAACTGCCAACATGGCTTCAGGCCATTCCATAGCACATCTACTGCCCTTTTATCCTTTACCATATATAAAAATCGTAACAATAACTCTTTCTCCTCTGCTCTATTCATTGACCTGTCAAAGCCTTTGACATGGTTAACCATAACCTACTATTAAACAAACTAAAGGCTCACTCCTCGATGCTCAAGCCATACAATGGTTTAGGTCTTATCTGGAAAATAGACAGCAAGCAGTACTTTGGCATAACAATCTGTCTTCACTACTTCCAGTAAATATTGAGTACCCAGGGCTCTATCCTAGGTCCCCTACTCTTCTCCTTATTTATTAATAACTTACACATGAACTGACCTCAAGCCACCTGCATTCAATATGCTGATGACTCCACTTTAATCTGCACAGCCAAGAATATATCCTCTCTCCACTCCCTCACCCAAACTGTTTTTCAGAATGTTGAAAACTGGTTTATGCAACACTGCCTCCTCCTTAATCCCAAAAAAACAAAACTACTGCTTTTTACTCCTACTCATAAATCATCCATTCCTTTCTTCTCTATAACCTCTAACAATGGTACCAACATCAACCCAGAGACTACAACCCACCTACTAGGTGTAACTATTGATAATCATCTCAGCTATGATGAACACAAACTCCACTATAAAGTCTGTTTAACAGAAAACTTGGCACCTTCTATAGAATAAAACCCTTCCTTACCCCTTCTGCAAGGAAAGCAATTGCCCAAACCCACCTTATTTCTACCCTCTTCTATGCCTCTGTTATATATACCAACCTATCCAATAATAACCTTTCCAAACTCTCCACCTGTTATAACAGTATAGCTAGATTCATCACATGTTAAACTCACCACTGCCTTAACCTCAAACAACTTGGATGGCTAGAACTGAAAAACCAGATACTCTTTCAACAATTACTTATTATACACAAGACCCTGTACCACCCTAACAACACCCCTATCCTCACTCATATAATTATACCTTACACTAATCTAGCTACACTACGCTCTGCTAACAAGCTTCTAGTTTCCTCAAATAAAGCCAACAACAAAGCCGATTCACTTTTCTCAAACACTGCAGGAAAATTCTGGAATCGGCTTCCTGCTGAATTATCTACCCTTGCTTCTACTTCTCTTTTTAAAAAACATCTTAAAGAACATCTGAAAGCTCATTGGCTTTGTCCATGTACTAACCCAGACTGACTTCTTTTTCCCCTTCTATTCTTAACCCTATCCCTTCTCCTGTAACCTGTACTTCCAAATCATACTACTACTCGTCCTCTTGAATAACACAATGACATATATATTCTCTTTCCTATAACTATGACTTGCTCATACCATTTAGTGTGATTTGTAGAATTGTTTTTAGTTTAGTTTTTTATAGAATTGTTTATTTAATTTCCATTAATACTGTTTAGTACACAAATGTATTATTATAACTGTTCACTAGACCATTGCTACCTCTGTATTTATTCTTAATAGTTCTATGTATTGTTAACTGTCTCAATATTCATGTTTGGAGCTTTTCTCCCCGGGCCTCTACTGAAAATGGACATATATCCAGCTAGACTAGCCCGGTCAACAAATGTAAAATAAATAAAATAAAATAAATAAATAAAATAAATGAATGTGCACAGAAACAAACACATTAGCAGGAATAACAGACTGCGCATACGAGTAATAGGTCGAATGACACTATCACATCACACTTATCAGCGGCACCCCAGACATGAAAAATGTGCAACATCTGTCCGCTGTATAATTTGCAGTATACTGATCACAAGTTCACCGGAGTGAAGTGTCGGTGTCATAATGACTAAGGCAATAGTATGCTGTTGAAGCAGAGGTAAAACCCAATACGCATGTGTAAGTGTCTATGTCCGGGAAATGTATAGGTTAATGGACACACAGATGTATATATAGATAAAAACATGTATGTATATATATATATATATATATATATATATATATATATATATATATAGATAGCTATAGATTTATATACACATATACATTTATACAGATATATATATATATATATATATATATATATATATATATATATATATATACACACACACACACACACACACACACACACACAAAGATATACTACAGATATATATATATATATATATATATATATATATATATATACATACACAAACAACAGGTATTGATATATACATATACACACAAAACAAATGTGTCATTGTAGATATACACATGTACATAACTAGGTTACATTACAGCAATTAGGGGTAACATATATACAGCCTGGGCATATGTGACTGGGAGGTCCAGTAAATAACCAGCTAGGCCGGTCAGACATACAGACAGGCAATAATGATTACTACACTGCTGCTGTCCAAAACACCGGCAGGAAAGTAGCAGTGGGAGAGATCTGCAAGGTCTACACTTTAAACATGGATAATGGTGTCCCTTGCGGGACCCCAAAAAGTGAGTGTATGTGTCAGTCTGTTGTCATCGATGTGAGCAGGATGTAGGTGTACATGGAACAGTAGGTTATGAACGTGTGATAATACATGGGTTGACAAAACATATGATGTGTCCCGAGACGGGGAAGAGTGGGAAATGTGTAGGGGTGTGCTCATACCCCAGCTGCGCTCACAGTAAGTATATGTCATGAGTGCTGTAGAGGGTTGCCAGGTAGGTGAACCATGGGTATGCAATAATGGGCTTAAGTGTGCAAGTGCTGGTTGGCAGAGATGTAGCAGGCCTGCCCAGTGTAAGTCATTAATATTCCTGTGTGGGCATAGCAGACTCCTATACGTCTCAAACCTGAAGAGCACATCTACCAGATATTCTGTAAACCATCGGGGGAATACATAGAGACCAAATCAGTGTTCCATAGTTATGAATCAGAATGTAACAAAGTCCAAATAAACACTTCCAGAACTAGTGATATTAGGTGGACAGGTGGCGGGTACAGGTAATGACATATGACATGTATGAGTCATAAATGGCATGTACCTCGACAAACGTGAATGAATACATATGCTCTGTGACTGCCAATGTGTCTGGTTAATAGAACCAGTTGTCTAAATGTGTTCCACAGGGTGTTATGCAGTGTTCCTGATGCAGTGTTCATTCTCCCCCATTGGTATGTGAGGTCTGCTAGTGACGGAAAGTGCATAATTTGATGACCACCTCACGTAGATGATATCATAATAGATGAGGTTCCACACCCGTACACCTTTGAGTGACACACCCGTCTGGGCAGTTGTGTCCTGCAAAATGAATGTTATGGCACATGGCCTGTGAGTTCGGGAAAGGAGGCCATATATTGTGTGTAGTGGTGTCAGAAATTAATTTGTTGTATCAGAAACAGCTACATGTAATAGGTAACAGTATTAGCAATTATTCAGATGTATATATAGATAAATCTATATATATATATATATATATATATATATATATATATATATATATATATATATGTATAGATTTATATACACATATACATTTATACAGATATATATATATATATATATATATATATATATATATATATATATATACACACATATACTACAGATGTATGTATATATATATATATATATATATATATATATATATATATATATGTATGTATATATATATATATATATATATATATCTATACACACACAAACAACAGGTATTGATATATACATATACACACAAAACAAATGTGTCATTGTAGATATACACATGTACATAACTAGGTTACATTACAGCAATTAGGGGTAACATATATACAGCATATGTGACTGGGAGGTCCAGTAAATAAACGTTGTACCCCCCACACCACCCAGCTAGGCCGGTCAGACATACAGACAGGCAATAAAGATTACTACACTGCTGCTGTCCAAAACACCGGCAGGAAAGTAGCAGTGGGAGAGATCTGCATGGTCTACACTTTAAACATGGATAATGGTGTCCCTTGCGGGACCCCAAAAAGTGAGTGTATGTGTCAATCTGTTGTCATCGATGAGAGCAGGATGTAGGTGTACATGGAACAGTAGGTTGTGCAAGTGTGATAATACATGGGTTGACAAAACGTATGAAGTGTCCCGAGACGGGGAGAGTGGGAATGTGTAGGGGTGTGCTCATACCCCAGCTGCGCTCACAGTAAGTATAAGTCATGAGTGCTGTAGAGGGTTGCCAGGTAGGTGGACCGTGGGTATGCAGTAATGGGCTTAAGTGTGCAAGTGCTGGTTGGCAGAGATGTAGCAGACCTGCCCAGTGGAAGTCATTAATATTCCTATGTGGGCATAGCAGACGCCTATACGTCCCAAACCTGAAGAGCACATCTACCAGATATTCTGTAAACCATTGGGGGAATACATAGAGACCAAATCAGTGTCGTGTACCCGATTAGCATGAATGTCCATAGTTATGAATCAGAATGTAACAAAGTCCAAATAAACACTTCCAGAACTAGTGATATTAGGTGGACAGGTGGCGGGTACAGGTAATGACATATGACATGTATGAGTCATAAACGGCATGTACCTCGACAAACGTGAATGAATACATATGCTCTGTGACTGCCAATGTGTCTGGTTAATAGAACCAATTGTCTAAATGCGTTCCACAGGGTGTTATGCAGTGTTCCTGATACAGTGTTCATTCTCCCCCATTGGTATGTGAGGTCTGCTAGTGACGGAAAGTGCCTAATTTGATGACCACCTCACGTAGATGATAGCATAATAGATGAGGTTCCACACCCATACACCTTTGAGTGACACACCCGTCTGGGCAGTTGTGTCCTGCAAAATGAATGTTATGGCACATGGCCTTTGAGTTCGGGAAAGGAGGCCATATATTGTGTGTAGTGGTGTCAGAAATTAATTTGTTGTATCAGAAACAGCTACATGTAATAGGTAACAGTATTAGCAATTATAATGCTGCAAGAATAAACTTAACGTATGCAAACCGTGGAAGTAGTCAGTTTACAACTGGCTGTGGGTATGTGTTGCCTTGACACATGTGATAGCTCTACATATAGGATCTATAGGGCCACCACCATTCTGAATGGCTAAAGTGGGACCTGCTCTGTAGAAATGTCAGGCGTACCAGGGCAGAACATACCTACAGCCATGCATAGTACAGCAATATAAATATCAGCACAAATCAAAGAGCAGTCTAGCAGCTGTAAAGTTGCTTATTCTACTACATATAACATATCGACGTGTCAGGTATACAAGACCTGTAACAAGCAACCACTACAGACACGTAGAATATGATAATGTCCCCTAATCAGGACAGTTGCAATGGCTAGAGTATCGTCACATGACATATGCCTAATGAGGGACTGTCCCATGCAAAGTGGGAAAGGTGTTATTCCTACAGTCTCCCGTCGTGCAATCTGAAAGGTGGAAAACGTACAGTAGGTATGCGGTAGCATGACTCACCGGACAGCTGCATTAACAAAATCATATTCACATGTCAACATTGCAGAGTATCGGTTCCCATGTATCAGGCAGATGGGAGCAGATCGTATGAGGAACACGCATATATATGATTACATCACTGGACAGGCTGCCAAGTCCATACAGTCGAACGCCTGCCATCGCCAAATGGTTAGACATACCCGATACTGTAGTCATGTAGTCCGATGTGATACGCATCACAAGTGATCACACACACCCAGCGTGAGTGACAAATGTAAGCAGAAATGTTGGTGAGTGAGCGGCTGTAAGCGTGTTTGTCTACCAGTATGCCAGTAGTGCACTGTCAAAAAATGTGGAGTCTAAATGGGTAAAAGGTGCTGTAACCAGAGATCAGCAGTGCTTAACACTGTGCAAACCCATGCACAACTGCTCCCACCTGCTGGAATGTGCCTTACCCAGTCCATATCCAAAGGCGTCGTTCTGTCCACAAACAAAGAACCACCCTTTTCACGTGTTGGTAGCAGTACCCTGCACACAGCACATAGCTCATGTGAATTAACAATAGACCATGCCATATGTATAGAGAATAGACCACACAGACACCATGCAGCACAGTCATCCAACAGTATAGCAATGTACTGGCAGATATGTCCGGACCACTGGTGTATGCATGCCTGGCCGTCCTGTGTGTCAGTGTGTGAGCATACCCAGTATGACTGTTGCGCATGTTGTTGACCGACATTACGGTCATACCGTCATGTGTGTGAGCATGCCAAGTATGGACAACTGTATCGCATGTGTCATATGTCCATATAGTTAGTACTGTGTTGCTGACCCCTCTGTTCTACACAGACAGGTGTTATGCTGTGTCTGCAGGGTAGCTAATGATCATGTGGCATTGACAGCTGCTACATGTCTGCATAGTGTGGGAGGACATCCAACCGCATCCACAGTCCTACACAGCACCGTGGGTGGTGCACATGACTCTCACATGTGTAGGTTGGACGGGGGCACAGCTGACAGTTGTACACATCTGCCGCTACTGTACTGGTATGCCAGGTACACCATGTCAGTGTGTGAACCTACCTAAATTGCCGGTTGGAGGCATACCAGTGTACATCCGATCTCAGTGTTAAATACCAGCACAGTGGTGTTGGGCGTCCTAGCTTTCGCAACCTACATCAAACCACCTGGCCTGCTGTAGTCTGTGTGTGTCTTTGGGGGTTGGGGTCATTCATTGGGCATATCCATAGGCCATTGTATATCATTTGTCTGTATTGGTCCACACCTGTCCAGCTGCATGGAACATGTGTGGGCTGTATGGACACACATGATGTTCATCACATAATCTGCAGTGGGTTAGGACACCCTGTGTACTACTGGCTACCATTGTGACCCCCTTATGTGCTACAGATGTCATGGTGCCACTATGGACGTGTACTGTCTGCTGCCCTAACAGTCGGCCAACAAAGTCTCTTGTATGCTCACATACATACCATAGCAATGGGTAAATGCACATTCTAATACAACTGCCAATTTTTAGGTCAATAGACATACCCTGGGGGTGTTCTGGACCTGAGGACAGTGCTGGAGGGCTGCCTATGTTGGATGCACACAGTGCACCTCCTATACATGGCCGAGCACAGGTAGTGTCATGTTTGGCATCCATTATACTGTGTGCAGGTCAGAGAGGGGACACCCGTGGGTACCTAATGTGTCAGTGCATATGCCTTGTGTTGCCTCTTTGCCAAGGGCAGGTCATACTGTGCACTGCCTTTCACCACCTGGGCCCTGCGCAGGTAGTTCCTTTGCCAAGTCACACTGTGCCTGTACAGGCCTTGGCAGTGGTGTTGTGCCGTGTGGCCCTGCCTCATGCTGTTCCTGCAGCAACTGTTACTGCAGGATCAGAATATGTAGCATAGCAAATACCATAACAAATTGTGTGCATGTAGCTAGTGAATACTGCAGGGCTCTACCAGATGTATCCGGATACCAGAACCGTCAACTGAGCATCCCAAACAGATGCTCAATTACATGTCCTGCCTGTGCATCCACCTCATTATGGTGTGAGTGTTCAGGTGTCTGTGCATTGCTGCTTGTTGTCATCAGCCATGACACCAGTGGTTACCCAGCATCCTCCACTAGGACACTGTAGGGGATGTCCATATTGGCAAAGGTGTGGTACAGCTGTGTCAGAAGCCATATATTGGAATCATCATAGCTTCCAGGGCAGACAGCACACACATTCAATCTAATGCCCTGGCCATCGCATATGGCCTGGCTGTTGGAGGGTATGCCCCTGCAGTGACTGTAGGCCCTACCCCACTCACCGGGTGGTGCTTTGATGTGTATGTGTGTGCAGGCTATAGCACCCAGTACCCCAGGGTAGTCATCCATGTGGTTGAAGAGATGCATATTGCTGGTCTACTCATCACGTGTGTTGAGGACATGTACGTGCTCACTAGCATGTGTTGACATGGTGTCTGTGAACTGGCGCAATACTCTAGATGCAGATGCCTGTGAGATCCCCATGATATCCCCAGTTGTGCTGTGTGATGTACCTGTGGCTAGTATACCCAGGCCAACACTTACCGTGGTATCCACTATGATGGGTTTCCCTCAGCCTGTTTGTTGTGTCAGGTGTGGCAGGCACAGGTCAACAAGCCACTGTAGGAGGTCTCTGTCACCCCATAGTGCTCCACCATCCCCAGCTCATGTAGCCCCTGGTAAGTCACCCTGGGTCTATAAAGTACATATCGCTGCAGAGAGAGCAGCACGAATGGTCTCTGAAGATAATGAATTCAAACTTGAATGCCAGGTATTATATGATATGTTTTTGAAGCGTGGGTTCCCTGTAAATTTATTTGATGAGTTGACCTTTGAGGCCAAGCATAAAAGAACCATTGGAGAGTACAGGCCTATTTTAACATCAGATCATGACCTTGAAAGGTGTCAAAATATGTTTGAAAGACATGCGTTGAATAGGCGTGCCTTCATTGAAGGTTGGGTGTTGAGCTGGCACCTCGGCACGGTAAAAACCTTCTGCCAATCATTAGCAGACCGGAGTTCCACTGTGGCGACCCCTAACCGGGAAAAGCCGAAAGCACAGCAACAACTTTGGAATAGGAGTGATGGATTGACACAGGGCACCACCCCGATCTTGTCATTGGAGAAAGTTTACCTAGAATGACATTCATCACAACCATTAGCTTGGACACCCCAATTATAAGGCAAATACTTTACAAAAATTGGGATTCATTGAAATCAGACAAGGATCTAATGTCCATCATTGAACCATTCCCCAGGATCACCTATAGAAGGGGTCTTAACCTCAAAAATTTATTAGAGAATACTTCCATCCACTTTACTGGAACTACAGGTATGTACAAATGTGAAAGTTGTGCTTACTGTAAATACATAGGAGTAGGTGGTACCTTTATTATTAGGGGGAGAAAATATACTATTAAGAATAGGTTCAACTGTCTATCCAAGGGGGTAGTGTACCTAGCAAACTGTAGGCTCTGTCCTTGTTTTTATGTAGGAAAAAACGACCGTAAATTTAAGGACAGAATATATGAGCATTTGTATAGTATCAGGAAAGGTACAATGGAAAGTGCTCTAGCAAAGTATGTATATGAACATCCAGATCACATCTTCACTTTCAAGGTTATAGATCAAGTTCGATATAACTCCAGAGGGGGTCCATTGGGTTTATTACTTGAACTTTGTGAACTCATGTGGCAAATTAAATTAAATGCCTATAATCCACCAGGCTTAAATTACATGAGTTCACTAGCTTGTATATTAAAATTAATAAGTGTTCAGAGATAATTAAGTTATTTTATGCTATGTGTCACAACGTTTTAATATATTGTAACAATTCAATAGTATAGTATTTTTAGATAGATTGCTATATTGGATATTAGCTATGATGAATATTTAATTGATTTACACAAATATTTATTAGTCACAATTTTTAAAACATTTTATTAGTGTATTTATGTAATTTGATTGGCTACTTCCCTCTATTGGATATTCATTGTGTCTATTGTGTTTATTAATAGGGTCAGTACATCTTTTAGAAGTACTCACTACTATCATGTGATGTTAATTAATGTAAATAACACTGTTAATTAACTTTTTTCATTTGTCTGATGAAGTCTTACTAGAGTAAGACAAAAGTGCTCACTTTATTTTGTTTATTTTATTTTAAAAAGTTTTAATTAAAAGGTTTGTGGATAAAACAGGTGCCAGCAGTTCACTTTTTACGTTTTATTTAATAGTATATTTTCAAACTCTTTTCCATGCAACATGGTAAAAGCTTCAAAGTTCACATGACCAAGCTTCAAATTTCAGTTTTCAGATTATTTTCAAATATTTTGTATGCTTTTTTTATGTAAATGATATGAGATGCTGTACATTTACATTTCTGCCATTTGCAGGTATATGTAATAGACGCCTTTTTTAAAAGCAATTTATATAAATATATTTTTCTGTCTTATTTTCCCACTAATATTCTACCTTAGTCTATATATCTTGTATTTTTAAAATATCGCATCAAAGAGTTATTTGTCAGCTCTCAGTTAAAGATTATAGCATGTGTATATATTTAAAACTAGGAAGAAAAGGCGGGAACCCAGGACAACAATATTTTATTAAGCACTTTTGTCCACTATCTTAAAGGACTTCATCAGAATCGAATAAATTGCATGCACAGTGCTTAAATAACCACATTTATAAACAAAACACTTCCCCCTAATTAACATCACCATAGCAACCATTAACAATTCCTTCAACAAGACCAGCACACTGCCTTTTAGAATTCGAGTGGGAGAGGCAGAGGGACGGGATGGGGGATGAACAACTGGAGGAGCAAATAGTGAGCATTATTTATAATAAGCAAAATGATTTTAAGATATACAATTATAGTTCTGTTGATGTGGATAAATCTTGGGCAAATTTACTTGAACATGGAATGACATTTGTTCCCACGAGAAGAGCAAGGATTGGCAATGTATTTTTGCATTTTAAATTGTTTTTGAGAAAGCTAAACTGTGCTTTCTTTTTCTGGAATGGTATTAGAATTTAAAATGTTTCTACTGCTAATATTATTAAAAGGCCTAGTAGTTTTATTCACCCTGCACACCCAATGGTCACATTATTTGAAAAAACTTTGTGAGGTGGAATTCAGGGAGTACCTTAAAGCCCCCTGTAGTAGAGCTATAGAACCTAATCTACATGTTGAAAAGTTGAATTATTGACTCAAATTTTGAAAAACAAGCAGGTAAGGATAATGAAACCACATAAAGGTTGAGGCTTACTGGTTATGGACCTCACTGACTATGTAAATAGAATGTTATTCTCAGATATGTATGAAGAGGCCTCATTAAATCAGATAACCATAGCTTTTAGAAAAAATTATTTGTCTTTGGAAGAACTGGTTTTGAATAATCAGATTACAACTGAGAACCTTAGATTTGTGTCAGTGCCTTACCCTAAGACCGCCACCATTTTTTGGAATACCAAAGTTTCAGAAGGATATAATTAATCCTCCCTTGTGCCCTATCATGGATGCTAGGTCATCTAAGACATATTGTTTAGCAAAGTATATTGATTTCCACACCCACAATATCTTTAAGAGCAGTCAGTATATCCTTAGGGACTCAAGGGATTTTTTAATTAAAATTGGGAGTGTGGAATTTAGTGATGAGCTTAATTTGAATGTGTGTTACCCATTGTAAACTGCTGTTCTAATCTAAGCTTCACATCCTGACATCAGAATTTGATCACAGCATGTGAAAATGACAACTCACAGCACAAAGCAGCTGCTAATTTCCTGTGTAAGTTTCTTATTCTTTTTAGTTCTTTTAAGCTGTTCTGATCAGTAACAAACACATGGTTTTATTTCTTCTCGTTAATATGTAGAGTGAGAACTAACAACACTACAAGATAATCTATGAACATTCAGCAAAATGTAAGCAAATTATATGTTAGAACCATCTCAATATGAAACATTGCTATACCTTTTGTTTTACCAATTCTTCACATCTAAGAAAAGAAAATAGACATTACTTTGAGATTTTCACATATATACTTAAAAAAACAGAAAGTAAAATAAAGTTCCTTTCTGTTTTCAGAGACATCAGTGCTGAACTTTGATCTAGATATTCTTCAGAACAGCACAGGGAGGGAAAAATCCAGCATGCTGGCACACATTGAACATTCTTTTGTTCTCAAGTTTTCTTCACATGTCACTTGTTTCATAAATGATCTGTGAAAGGAATGTGTTACACAGGAAAAAAGAAAACAAAATCACAAGCACCTAAACGCTTTTAATTAGCATATTACTTAGATCAGACATTCAGTTAACCCAACAATGGTCCTACTAAGCAAAGCTGAAAAAAACAAAACAAAATTCTTAACTTATACAGTCTTAAAACTACCAATTCTGTTGCTTATAATTTAATGACATTCTATTACAGGAAGTATGTGTTCATCATTTAGAAATAACTTATAAGTTTAGTTAAATGAAATATATTAAGTCTTCACTGTAAATGTAGTAAGACAGTAAAACTAACCATTTATATTCCTCATAATGAAAACTGTTTTAAAATATAAATGTATTTTGTGAAAGGTAGATCATGCCTGCTCAACCTGGTTGACTTCTTTGAGTCAGTCACCAGAGCTGTGGATGAGGGCAAAGCAGTTCATACAGCTTACCCCGATCTGGTGAAGGCCTTTGATACCATTCCCCACTCAGGAATTATTGATAAACTCACCAAACTAGTCATCAACCCTGATATCACTAGGTGGGTTGCAAATTGTCTTACAGATAGAACCCACAGTGTGAAAGTAGTGGACTCCAAGTCAGACTACAGACCAGCCATGAGTGGAGTCCCACAGTGATTGTTCCTGGGTTCTCTCCTATTTGGCATCTACTTCTCAGAAGTTTAGCCCAACATGGACGGACTCTGGCTGACCATGTTTGCAGATGACTGCAAGCTGGGAGCCATTACTAAATCCCCAAGTGTTGTAGACATACTAAGAAAGGCCTCACTGAGAACAATGACTGGTGTCAAAACCATGACCATAAGCTTATTACCAAAAAATGCATTGTCATCCCCTTTGGGAAAAACTCATTTCCCACTAATTACCACATTGCTGGGAGCCCACTGAACACTGAAGGTGTTATAAAAGATCTGGGAACACAAGTTGACAGAAACCTTTCCTTCAACCACCACATTGCCACTGTGGTCAGAAAGCCCCTCTATATGGCACATCCCATTACCAGGGGGGTTGCATCCAGGATGAAAGAGGTCATCATCTCTCTCTCTCTACACTCCCCTAATTAGGCCAATCATTGAGTATAATGTCCCATTTGGCATGCACCTCACTAGACACATGCAACAGCTGTAAAGGCCACAAAATTATCTCATGAAGAGGATCCTAGGCCTTGAACACATGTCCTACAGACAGACTCAAAACATTCCAGCTATTCTCTGTCTCATATTGTCTACTAAGAAGCAATCTCTGCTTGACTTACAAAGCCATGTCTGACCCAGCTCTGTTAGAAATGCTACATCTAAAGAAATTCCAATCCTTCTGCACCACATGCTCCAGAGAACACAACCTCATTAAGACAATCAACAGAACACGCTGGAGGGACAGGTTCATAACCTAGAGAAAGCCCTTGCTCTGGAAAAGACTTCCCATACATGTCAGGCAGAGCACCTCACTGCCCTCTTCAAGAGAAATCTTGATGAGTGGATGGGAAATAGAAAGTTTACCCCAGGGGTCACTCCAGTGGCTCTACTTGATAGAGGAACTGGGAACTAAAGTCAGGTGGCATGATGCCAGGCCACTTTTATGGGCTAGGCTTGTAAAGGCTTCAGGGCCACTAGCCTAGTATGCACCTATGAACCTATAAACCTATGTATTGAAGCTTAAGGTCCAGTATAGACCTTTTACTTAAAGGCCAAATCTATTGTTTCAGAAAATAAATGTCTTGCAATCAGACAATGAAAGTCACTTGATTTTAGGCTTTTAGTTTTTGAAGCAGTTTTCCAGGAATGCAGCTCACTCTTTCTCTTGAGGGATATACTGTTCTACTCCATTTTTTCAGTATTATTAAGGATTTATTGCTGTTAACAAAACTGGATGCCTCATCCGGCATGTTAAGTATTTTGGTTTCTTCAGAAAGAAATAATTTCATCTTTGCAGGAAATTCACAAAATGCTCACAGAAGGGTAGAGGTCCACAAAGTTTATTCAGCAGTAATTCAACAGTAGTTCAAGTATAAGTCCTTTCGTCCCAAATAAATTTTAACAGGAACTTCATCACATACAGAAATGTTATATTTCAAGTTAAGTTAAATACATTTAAAATAGTGAGATAATTTCCTTTCCATACTATTGCAATCAGTCACACCCTCCCCCTAACAAACCACTCTAAAATCACTCAGATTATTAATGTATAATCAAAAGTAAATGCTATACATAATGAGTTAATATAAAAACAATAAACTGTTTAAATATTATTACCATTCAAATATGTTTATATTTTTATATATTTTGTTTGTATATTTAAATTTTATATAACGTTCATGTATATTTACTTATAAAGAGCAAAAGTGTTAAAATGTGTATATATGTATAAGGAACAAATCATGTATGTGTAGTTAAAAGTATGCATACTTCAAAATTATCTTTTAAAGATTTTTAATTTTAAAAGACTATTTATCAAAATACAATCATTCAAACCAGGCCAATGTTCAACATCCAAATGGATTTGCCAACTTAATTCTGATTTTTCTAAAACATATGGCCAAGCTCCCCCTCTTTCAAAATTGGGTAAGGTTTCCAGGATAATAAATGTAAACGTATGTCCTGGATTTAGTATGATGTGTTTAGCTAGTGCCATGAACTCATAACTGTCCCTAATGTTTCTAATATGTTCACCTATCCTACTTTTCAATTTACGTTCGGTCTTATCTATGTAAAAACATGGGCAATTACAGCACAATGCACAATAGACCATTCTCTCGGTGTTACAACAACGTCTACTGTGTATTTTCACCCTTACTCTATTAATAACTATCTCATTTATTTCTAAGATATAAGGGCAAAACTTGCAAGTTCCACATTTGTACATGTATCCTGTGGTACATTGATTTTGTCTATTCTCAAATAGATTTTTTAAATTAGACCCCTTTCTAAACACACAAATGGGTTTTTCACTTACAAATTGCCTTAAGTCCTTGTCTCAACTCAATAAGTTCCAGTTTTTCTCTAAAATGTTTTTAATATAACTGGAGTCATTTGAAAAGGTAGTTAAAAAGGGGTTCCTGTAAGATGACTGAAGACGCATTCTTTAGAATGCATCTTGGTCGAACCTGAAAAGACAAAAAGGCAAAATGACAAAGCGGCATATAAGCGAATTCTTTCCCTGGGAAAGAATTCAGTTGGCCGCGTCCATTACTTTGCTGTTTTCATCACAGTAGTGCAATCTCGGAGTTAGTATATTTAAGTAAGGGGGGGCACAGCCCCCAACATCGTGGGGTGTGTGGGGTGAAGCCCCCCACTTTATGTTATGTTTTAAGTGTGTTTTTTTTTTTTTTTGGAACAGCGATATTTTCCCTTGGAAAAAAAAATCGCTGTTCTAAGTGTTTGAGTTTGTAAGCTTTTGCTTACATGGGGTCAATAAATCATTGTACGTTTTTCTAGGTGTTCAATGATTTAATATAGACCCTGTTAAAAAGCTGGACTAAAATTGAAGTCCCTCTTTTTGTTGTGGTGGTATCAAGGACCTATTGGTCAATGAGTTGGAATGCTATCCCAATTCAGATGTTATATTTATATTGATAGGCAACTCTATGCCATTATTTTGTCCTGTGATAGGATAACTGACACCCAGTATAGGCAAAAAAATGCCCATTTTGTCTCTTAATAATAACCTCATTCATAATCTCTTTTAACAATCCTGTCGGGTACCCCTTTTAAGAAGCATATCTCTCAGTTTATCACATTCCATAATGAAGGATTCCCAAAGAGTAACCATCCTGGCCGCTCTAACGATTTGACCTTTTACCACCACCCGTTTCTGTGATAGGGGGTGGCAACTATCAAAATGTAGGAAACTGTTTGAGTATGTTTCTTTACAAAATATTTCTGCCAGTAATCTATACGGTATGGGTAAACTTTAAAAATGAGGTAGTGGTATTAATAAATTCAAAAAAACAAATCAATTTGATATTTAGGTCCATTCCATAAAATGAATATGTCATCAAGGAACTGTGTGTAGGTGTGACAGAAGGGGAAAAAGGGTAAATTCATTAAATATTTTCTTTCTCATTCTAACATAATGATATTCACATACACCCCCCCCCACAAGCTGAACCCATACCAACTCCCTGTGTTTAAAGGTAAAATTATTTTTCAAATAAAATATAGTTATTTTTAAGAACTATGTCTAAGAGTTGTTTGTACATGTTAATCCTGCCCTGTGGAATCCCCTTAGAATGCAAATAGTCACAAAACCATTGTTCACCCAACTCATGGGGAATGACCATATATAGATCTCTAACATCCACAGTAATAAATAAAAACCTACTGGTGAATGTTATTTGGTTCATTTTTTTAGGAAATTCCAAGAATCAACACATAAGTGTGGTTCCTCAAGTAGATGATTTTTTTTAGTTCTGTGTCTAGGAACTTAGCTAAAGGGTGAGTTATAGAGCCTCTTGCATCCACAATTGTATGCATGGGAGGTTGGTGTATGTCGTTATATATTTTTGGTATTCTGAAAATAATACATCAATAGATATCAAACCATCTTATGAAAAGATCTTGTATAAACCCTTTAATACTCCTATAAGCCCCATTCATCTCATTTAGAGAACTATGGATGTAAGTAGAGGTCTCTAGAATCTCCTTCATCTTCCTATTATAATCATCTTTATTCAAAATGACAACCCCACCCCCTTGTCCGGCTTCATTATTCGAACACCCTTAGTTCTGCTAAGGAACTATAGTTCTAAATCGTCTTCCATACTCAAGTTACTCTTAGTTTTTTTATTTTTTTCACATAAAGCTCTAATGTCCAGCTGACATAATCTCTCAAAAATGTCCAAAGTAGGATGTATGGGGGGGTTGTATGTACTAGAAACTCTAAAAGGTTCTATGACGTCATTCACACTGTGGAATAAAACAATGAAATTCAATTTTCTCACATATTGCTTAAAAGCCATCAATGTGTGAATGAAATTGGCTGATCTACTTAGTATAAACATAAACTGTTTGGCAAGTAAATCACATAAATTAACATTCAGTCAGATGTCAGCAAAATTATATACTTTAAAGTCTCTAGAAATGTTCATTTCAATTGAAACAGGAGGTAACTCTTTGCTCTTTTATAAGTAAATATACATGAACGTTGCATAAAATTTAAATATACAAACAAAATATATAAAAAAAATAAACATATTTGAATGGTAATGATATTTAAAAGGTTTATTGTTTTCATATTAACTCTTATTATGCACATTTACTTTTTATTATACATTAATAATCTGAGTGATTTTAGAGTGGTTTGTTAGGGAGGGGGTGTGACTGATTGCACTAGTATGGAAAGGAAATGATGTCACTATTTTAAATGTATTTAACTTAACTTGAAACATAGCATTTCTGTATCTGATGAATTTCCTGTTAAAATTTATTTGGGATGAAAGCGCTTATACTTAAACTACTGTTGAATTACTGCTGAATTACATTTGTGGACCTCTACCATTCTGTGAGCATTCTGTGAATTTTGAGGTTTATTACATCTTTGCAGGAAACACCAAGTTGACTTTAATATTGTTCTTTTAATTTCATTGATCAGTGGTAAACAGGATTTTATTTTACTCGTTACTTTACTGGAATAATCATTTTCAAATCTGACTACAGGTTCATCTATTTTAATAGATGGGCCAGACCATGCTGTTTTTAAGGGTCTATATTACCACATCGAATGGTGATAAGTTCGAATGCCCTTTGTTCGAACCGAAAAGTCCAAAAGCCCTAAACTGCGAAGCTACGGAACATCGATTTTTTCCCCAGGGAAAAAATTGGTGGGCTGACTTCAGGCCTTTGCTATTTCTTCCACTGTAGTGCAATCTCGGAGTTGGTATATTTAAGTAGGGGGAGTGTGAGGGACAAAACCTCTCACTTTAGTTTGTTTAAAGTTGTGATTTTTTTTTTTTTTCATGGAGCAGCGATGTTTTTTTCCCTGGGAAAAAAATTGCTGTTCTGTGAGTTTGCGGTTTAGGGTTTTCAGACTTTTAGGTTCAAACAAAGGGTGTTCAAACTTATCACCATTCGATGTGGTGATATAGACCCTATTTTTAATATCTGATCTTTTTCTAAGCTAAACATGAACTTAACTATAATCGAATGTGGTAGTGAGTTTACCTTCTTGAAGGCACTCCCTGGGATCTATGTGTCTTTTCAATTCCAAAAGGTAAAGTTTAAGGTAGATTTAATTTTTGGCATATTCAGGTTGTTAAGAAGTTTATTATAGTGTCTCCCACATATTTTTCAGGTATACCACAAATTCTAATGTTATTTCACCTTAATCTATTTTCTAAATCATCAATTTTTTCACTGAATCAGTTATTTTGTTTTTTAAAAAAATTCAATCTGAGACTCACCTTCAGTTATTCTTCCTTCATGACCATTTAAAGCTTCTTCCATACTGTTAATTTGTGCACATTGTTGTTTCACAAGAATTTGTAAATGTTCCATCTTCTTTCTCATGTCTTCTTTGAAACTTTCTAGTTTGGTATCCAGTTTGTCTATTTTAAATAATATATCCTGCATATTAGATATTATGACTGTATGTCTTTTTTTACACAAGACTCCTGAGTACCTCTTCTTGAGTGACTCATGTTAAAGTCTCTTCTCTCTTAACCAAGAAGTTGAAATTCTGACAGAAAAATTACACCTTTTGAAGAAACTGAAGATATAAATATCTTCTTTGACTACTACTGAGTAAAATTAGCTGATGAGTATCTCCAAATGTTTATTTTTTTATTATATTTTCTGTCAGAGAAAAGTTTTCAGTTACAGGGATTTTATCAGTTGCTGCTCTCAGTTAGCCATCTTGGCCACATCCCAACAGACACATTCTTAATTGCTTGGCTTTCCACACTATATGCCAACAGTAATAGCATTATTAAAATCATTAAGTTACCTATTGTTGGAAACAGTATAAGTCCCAACATTTATTTTATTTTATTTTATTTTATTTACTGACATTTGTTAAGAGGGTTAGTCCAACTGAGCCAGGGCCCATTTTCAATGGAGACCCAAGGAGAAAAGCTCCAGAAGTATTACATATTTTTACAATAAAAATCAAATCAAAAATAAAAATAAGAGAAAAAAATTAAAACCACCATGAAACATAATAAGAAAATCAACAGTTAGAGAATATCTGTACATAGAGTAGGTTAAATAACAATTGACAGGTCTAGAGAATATCACACATTAAGTACATACAGATAAACCATTCAATCAATTTTTTTTTTAAAAAAAGATATATATGAATATATATGCCATGGAAGTGAGGGGAGAGGGAAGTATAAAGGTATATGAGGAAAGTACAAAGAAGTAAAGAGTAGAATAGGGAAAAGAAGTTAAAGTTGAGAAAACATCTAAAATAGGACAATGTAATATATTTCTGTTTGCAACAGCCTCTGCCAATATATTTTTTCCACAGAACTGGATTATAGCCACCACTTTCAATTTTTTAAATGCCCATCTCATGTTCAATTTTTTAGCAGATATTCATTTTAAAATTCAAACTCCTTGACTTTTTATAATGCTCTTTTAACAAAATGAGGGTGATTACTCTCAGAATGTAAATAACTGTTACTGAATGTAGGTTTTCTGTATGCATTTGACACAAGTTTATTAGCAATAACAGTAATTGCAAAAATCAGTTTTAAAAATGCATCCAAAGTATGCAATTGGTGCTGGGACCATTTTACAATAAAGTTAAACACAACACTTACCTCACACCCTACACGCATAGTAAACAAACAAACTGAGTCAACCCAGGTACCCTTCCAAATACTTTCAGCGACCATTTACCAGCCTATACATATAGAACCCAAACACAGACCAACTACATACACTATGTTCAACCAGGAATCTTATCCATTTCAATCAACAAACTTTTCTAGATACTCTAAAATCCCTCTACTGGTACCCTATCAAAACTCTACTATTAGGTGAAGCAGTTAACTACTTCAACAAACTCTTTCTTGATACTCCTAACAGTCTGGTCCTTATATGTACCAAACAAACTAAATGTAATCATGCCTCTTGACTAACTAATCAAACCAAACAGCTATTTACTATTAGATATAAAGCATGGAAAGAATGACTTAGAAATAAAACCCCACAAAATCAACTCAAATATAAGCAACTACACAACATTGCTGAAAAACAGGAAATCAATGACAAAAAAGCTATTTCTCCATTAAGCTTTCTACCCAACATAATAACCCCAAGATGTTCTGGAAATCTGTTTCCTCTCTTCTTAATCCTGATACCCAGTACAACCCCTCTCCTTCAACTGACAAAGACCCACAAGATATTGTCCAAGCTTTCAATTCTCACTTTATTGAAACTATCCAAAAAACATGTCAATGATCTCTCTTCACAAACCAATAAATGAGCCAATTTAAATAGTAACAATAACTTCTTTAAACATCACACAAATCTACCCCCCAATAATTACAACTCAAACAATATCCCATCCATTCCTCCTTTTAATATACAGCATTTACCCACCTTTCTAGTACGCAAACTGCTTTCAAAATTAAAGCCTTGCTTCCCCTCTTTTGACGGCCTCCCAGCAGAATATCTAAGACTTGCAGCAGACTCTATAGTTCTACCTAGTAACATTATCATTGATCAATCTGTTACAGAGTCCTATGTCCCACAACTCAGGAAAAATTCTATTGTTGCTCTCCTACACAAAATTGGTAACACCAGTGATCTATCAAACTACCTGCCCATCTCTATACTTTCTCTGTTCTCTAAAATCCTAGAAAAGTGTATCCATTCACAACTAGTAAAACATCTTACAGACAATAACTTACTTGCACCCACCAAACATGGTTTTCTTCCTGTACACAGCACAACTACAGCCTTACTTTCATTTACCAACACTGTAAACAAAGCTCTTGATACTGGCCTACTTACATCAGTTATACTACTAGACATATCAAAAACTTTTGATATAGTATCCCACTCTAAACTACTTCTACAACTTGAGACCATAAACTGCTCCCCACACACTCTAACCTGGTTCCATAGCTATCATAATAACAGAAAACAATCTGTCAGGTGGTCAGGTGGCACTATGCAATATGCAGACAATTCGACCATAATCACATCTGCTAACAACAACTCAGATCTCCTAAAGTTAATGCAAAATGCATTCACTAACATTGAATCCTGGCTTACTGAGGCCCACACACAGGGCAATTTGGCCCATAAAGGGCAGTTAATAATACTTCTCTATGAACTGTTACTGAATCCCGAAAAATCAAAACTTTTACTCTTCTCATTCAAACCCCTTCTAGACATTAAAATTTTCTGATGAAACAATACAGAAATTTAAATTGTAAAGAACATTAAACTACTTGGCCTCACTATTGATGACAAACCTACATCTGAAAACCACATACTCAGCACAATCAAAAAGACCCATTTTAAGCTCGGCAAGCTCTACAGGCACAAACTCTGCTTGGACAAAGCCACTAAATTAACACTAGCAAACAGTCTACTTCTTTCTTCCCTTATGTATTTTAGCCCCATCTTTACTAACCTAGACACATTTCTTTTGAACAAATTACAGTCATGCTACTATAAAATAACTAAGTTTGTCTCCAATATGCCAACTCGCACACATCACTGCCTGGCCATAAAATCTATAAACTGGCTTGATTTCCCCCACTACCTACAATATACTCAGCTTACTCTTACCCACAAATTGGTTTATAACCCTAATTACTGCCCATCTCTTCAAATAATACAAACTTACACCCCAAATCATAACCTTAAGTCTTCCAAAAAAAAAAAAACTCCTAACTGTAACTAAACTTGACAAAAGAGCCAGACAATGCCATTTTTCCCATGCAGTTGCAAAACTATGGAATGCTCTCCCTCACTCTATCACTCACCTAGACTCAGTAATACCATTCAAAACAGCACTGAAGGGACTATAACTCAATAACCAAGTCTTTTCCTGTACTATCATGAGTAAACCACCTAAGTTATCTTTTGCTACTTACCCTAACAATTTCCTTTTTTTACCTCTTAGAACTTAATCTTCTTCCTTTCTGTAAGCCTCCATTTCCCTCTATTTTACTATTTAACTTAACTTTACTATCCATAAAATATTTCATGTAATGTTCGAACATAATTTTGTTAGACCAAGGCATACTGATTAAAAAGTTCTACTTGGTGTATGTCAGCCTTATTTCTATGTTTTCTTCATCTGTGACTCTGCTACAATTATTAATATCTGATCTGAAATTTAAAAATGTCTGTAATTGTTGGAGCTTTTTTTCACATTTTCTTTTGTAACACTGATAAAATTTCTAATGTATAAACCGAAATTTAATATGGTCTGTAATTGTTGGAGCTTTTCTCCCTGGGCCTCCATTGAAAATGGGACTTTTTGGCCCATCCTGTTCAATAAATAAATAAATAAATAAATAAATTTGTAGTGTGATTTACATACTAAATAAAATTCATCAGTGTGGTTTTACTTCCTGACTGCAATAAAGTTATATTGTCAATGAAATTACCATAAAACATAACATTTGAATAAAACATACTGTTGAAAACAATTTCTTAGCATAAGAAGGTATTACCACTGCTCCCATTGCTACATGTATTTTGTTGGAAGTAACTTCTTTCTGTTTGGCAAAAGTTATCATTTAAAAGCAATTCAATTCAAGTGCATAAACAACTAATCTCTAAATTTGTCATATTTGTCTGCATTAAAAAAATCTCTAAAAGCTGTTAAACTATAAATGTGGGATTATCATATAAACATCTATTACTTTGGCAGCAACAAAAAAAATTCTCATTAAAATTTACTTCTGTGACTTGTCCCAAAAAATGCCACGAATCCCTAATATAGGGTTCCTATTATATAATCGAAAATGCAATCCTTCGAATGCGTCTTGACCGAACTTGAAAGCATGAAAACAGCAAAATAGCGAAACTGCATATAAGCGATTTCTTTCCTTTGGAAAGAAATTGCTTGACCACCTCTGTTATTTTGCTGTTTTCCTCACTGTAGTGCAATCTCGGAGTTGGTATATTTAAGTAGGAGGGGTGTGGGGATGAAGCCCTCCACTTTATGTGATGTTTTGAAGTTTTTATTTTTGTTTTTTGTGGAACAGTGATTTTTTTTTCCCTGGGAAAAAAATCGCTGTTCCAAGTGTTCAGGATTGTAGGCTTTTGCTTACATGGGGTCAATAAATCAGCATTCACTTTTTTAAGTGTTCGCTGATTTAATATAGACCCATAATATAGCCTTTTATACCAATAATAAAATGTTTAATTTTGTCATCCACAGACAATGCAGGTGACTGTCTTTGAACCACCTACCCACCGCAATAATGACTCTGGGGGCAGTGTTAACTTGTGTGTGTGTGTGTGTGTGTGTGTGTGTGTGTGTGTGTGTGTGTGTGTGTGTGTGTGTGTGTGTGTGTGTGTGTGTGTGCGTGTGTGTGTGTGTGTGTGTGTGTGTGTGTGTGTGTGTGTGTGTGTGTGTGTGTGCATGTAAGTATGTGTGCATGTGTGTGTGTGCATGCGTATGTCCCTGAGTGCCTCTACAACACAGTCTTGTGGACTAGTAGGGAGAACACTTAATGTAGTTAATTGAGAGACTCACAAATTAATTAATATTCAAAGGATCATAGGAAGTTACTAGACTAATGGCCCTAGGGCCCTTACAAGCCTAGCCAAGGTCTATCCTTATTTCCACAATTGGCACCAATAGCCCCTGCCTTAGAGGGACACTGGTGGAGCCGCCAAGGGATCATACATTCATTTTTTTTTTTTTACTTATTATCCAGTGGCACTTGAGAAAACTGCCATCATTTTTTGTTGGTAGCTTCTGTTGTGCATGTAGTTACCTATATTGTTACTGAATATAGTGAGCTCTACAAAGGAGGTGATGTGCAAAAATGTTGAAAACTACTGGTAAGTAAGCATACTAAACCCTATATCAAATATACTCAAATTGTGCACAGACTTTCTAAGAGAAAAACAAGTTTAGAAGGTCTATTCAACATAGAGTCAGAGCCACAGACAGCACACAATCTGTCTCCTAAAACTAGCTGACGCAGAAGCAAATAAATGCAACATTAGACTACTAACTGCCATATTCTTAAACTTTTTTAAACCATTCAGTGTCATAAATTATCAACAGCTATTCAATAAACTTAAAGCATCAACTGCAATACTAAACTGGATCAAATCATACCTTCAAAACAATAAGCAGGCAAAACACATGGTCCCCTTCTTATATACAAAAGCTGGTCGCCTGCAAGGTTCATTTGTTGGACCATTACTATTCAACATATTTACACATTACATGTCTCAACGTTTATCTGCACACAGACAGCATCAAGTTCCCACAGTGTACTGATATTATGCTTATATGTTGTTTGTTGTTGGAGCTTTTATTCACAAGATTTCACTGCAAATGAGCATTGATCATTTGAACTTTAATTCAAAGTCAAAGTGAACTTTTTTGTCATTCAGACCACACAACAGTGCAACTGAACAAAATTGCATTACTTCAGACTCAATATGCATACAACATACTGTATACTGACACTAATATTAATACAGCAATAGCACATATACTAATGCTAACCCAACAATAACTACAGTAAGATATTTATTCAGTGCAGTAACAAGTACAATGACATGCACCGAGACTATTCCACTTACATGTCTTTGTCAGTACCCAGTATATTGCACAGATTATAATCAGAGAGATTACAAATTGCATGGAATGCTAACTTGACATATTGCACAGAATGCTAACTTGGCATTGTTAATATTGCACATAAGGTATAAGATTTTACTTTCATAGAGTTATTGCATAAGTCTATGAATTACTTCAACATTGTAACTCCAAACATCGATGACCAGCATGATATATGCTACTACTGGAGTTCAGAAGTCTGATGGCTTGTGGAAAAAAGCTTCTATTAAATCTAGTGGTTTTGCAATGCAAGCTATGGTTTGTCCTGCCTGAAGACAAACACGAGAACAAACCATGGGCAGGATGAGTGCAGCCTTTGACTATTTTCATGGCTCTGCTTATGCACCAAGCAGAGTGCAAGTCATATCTGACTTTATCACTCAGTAAATCATACAAACACACATGCAAAGAAATAAGCAAACAAACAAATACAAGAATAGCAAATATACTTGTCTATGTGTATCACCATTGAGGAGAGGATTGCATTCAGTATCCTGGTGTTAGATAACCATGTCACACTTATATCACAGTCTAGTCGAGCATATGTAGAATGGACAGAATGTGGGGAGCTCTGGACACCTGCTTAAGTCAAATAGGCCATTGACATTGTCTAGTGGGAGAAAGGGCACATTAGACATGCCACTTATGTGATACAGGGTGGACCTGACAAAATAAAAAGTTTCAAGGAGCTACTTATCAGACAAATTGATTCAACTGATCCTCTTGTTGAATTGTGCTCTGTTCTTTATTCTGTTAAGGCACATTGCACCAGCAAGCATTGAACATGCATTTGCCTAATAGCTGTAAGTGGTTAGTTTGTAGCATGTGATGCTAGAATGTAAAGAAATTTGTAGTCATATTGGTTATACAATTACAAGATGTATTGCAGTATGATGCATTATTTTACACTGTCTGGTCCTTATTTTGCATTCTGCCATATATGTAGCATTTCACAATGATATATTGTATTCATTAAAATGCATATGTATTTGTTCCAATCATTGATCTAAGACCAGATATACTCTATCACATTCTGTATATTATCTTCACATACAGTTATCTAAATCTTTCTTAGAGGAATTTTATTTTATTTTTTACTGTATGAATTGGCTTTGGCCGAGTAAAATGTTTATACAAAAATCATACACCATGACTGTTAAAATATTGCAAAAGAGCTACATGCAATGTGAAAAAATAATAAACGCTGTAAAACATTTTAGCACAGGTCTTTTTATTTTCTGTATTAATATAAGTACTATGGCAGAGTTTTGCTCCCAGTATAGGCTTTCTGTGTGAAACTTTAATGCTTGTTCTTCTAACTTTTTAAATTCAAAGTTTTTTTTTCATGTTGTATTTGTAAATTTATCTAGATATTTTCATACAGTACAGATCTAGGTGTCACTTACAGAAGTATACACTATAATTTCATTAGACTGATTAGCTTTGTTTAGCACTAAAACACTGACATTGCTACCCTTGTGTTCCAAGTCGCGTACATACAAATAAAGCAGAAAAACATCCAAAGATGGACATAGGTAATAGTTCCTCCAGCTCTGAAATATTCTCAAATCTGTCATTAAGAATAAATGATCAGCTGTCACTATTTCCAGTTAAAAATACGGAATATGATTCAAAGTTACTACGGCTTCCACTGTTTTTTCCTTGTCTTTGGTTCGTTTGAATTTCCTTTTCAAAAATATGGAAAATCATCAGAAGTTACAAGTGAAATCTAGACTAATCAGTAACAATGCTTTTAATGCAGTACATATGCAATCGGTTCTCCAGAAATAATGAAACCATTCAGCTTCTTTTATATAAATGCCATGGGACTATACAGAGCTAAGCAAAAAGCAAAGTAATACAATATAAAGGTTAAAGATGCATTTGATTGCAAAGCCCATAAACAGGGACTTCAAGAATTGATTGAATCTGCCAAGATTTAACAGGAAGTGAATCAGACCTCTAACGTAATCATTGGATGAACCTATAAGAGACTCCATAATGAGGTAAATGCATCTGCATTAAGATGGAAAGGCATTTCTTCTGCCGCACTGTCTGAGTATGCTGAGAAAGCAATTTGTTGAAGCACGGTACATTCTATACAATGCAACTGATGCAGCTAAGGAAATATAAGGCACTATATATATATATATATATATATATATATATATATATATATATATATATATATAAATCACTGGCTGCCTGAAAATGTATGTTAGTATCTGTACAGACATGCAGATCTGGAAAGTCCATGCTTTACAATGAGCACAGGGTGTCATTCTTTAAATAAAATGAGAAGTCTGCCCTTTGGCTTAGTGTCAGAGCATGCCTAGTCAAAGAGGTCATTAACTGTAACTGACAGAACTGACACAATAAGGAAAGCACCTTCCTCATGAAAATAGATCTTTTTTTCTGAGGAAAGGATTCATAGCAGTGTAATAGAATTCATGTGTTTTTCCCCATCACTTAGGGAACACGCAGATTCTAAAGAACTATTACTATCAGATGCCTGGAATATAAGCAGCTGCAACAAGAGTGCAGAGCACTGAATACTCCATTATTTTAAGGATGATAGTGGCAGTTGTTTCTGATGCCAGTAGATGTTATTTTCTTTAGGAACAAAAAGAGAGATTACCTTTCCTTTGCTCTTCTGCTAGATTTTATTGCTGAGCAGAAGCACTTTCAACCAGAAAAGAAAGAAGGGCATACTTGGAGATGAAAGTTCAATAGGGAACGTTAATGGGGGAGTGGGGGATTAGAATGATGAAAATGGAAGAGGAAGCTATCTCAGCTACTGACAAGAGCTGGTACTTACTTCTTCTGCATTGAAGAATGGGTTGTAAGCAACAGCTGGTTACTTCCCTCCCACCCAGTAGAAATGCATCCCCTTATTTTGATTACCCTTTTTACATCATCTTTTGCCTTTCACCTTCTACTCTTGAGTACATTGTCCTGATTCACTGCATCAATCTTAAACTTCCCTTTTTGTTTCTTTATTTTTTCTATTCTCCCTCCTTTATTTCTTTCCTTCAAGTATCATTATCCTTTACATCCGGATTGTTACTGCCCTCATCTGTACTTCACTTCCATTCTTCATTTGCTTTTCTCCTTGTTTTTTTCCATGCCTCCTACCACCTCCTACCACATTTCATTCTTCTGTGCACCTTACTGCTCCCTGATCCCTATATTCATAGGTTCATAGGTAGGTACTAGACTATTGGCCGTAGGGCCTATATAAGCTTAGTTAAACAGTACCCTGGCTTTTGCCACCCAAGAAAATTATTTTCCTCTGCCCCTGTCAAGCAGAGCCACAGAAGTGATCCAAGGGGTGAATTTCCTATCTCCCATCCAATCATCAAGATTTTTCTTGAAGAGTGCTAATGAGGAGCTTTGTTTGATATAGATAGGTAGCTTGTTCCAGTGTACGGGAAGTCTCTGGGACAGGAATCTATCCCTCCAGCATGTTCTGTTTATTGGGGTGACAAGGCTTAGGTCCCTAGAGCATGTAGCTCAGAGGGATTGGGATTTCTTTAAGTGGAGCATGTCCAACAGCTCTGGGTTTGACATAGCTTTGTATGTTAGGCAGAGATCGCCTCTGAGCAGGTGATATGGGACAGAGTAAAGCTGGAGTTTTTTGAGACGGTCTGCATAGGGCATCTGTTTGAGGCCGGTAATCCTCTTTGTGAGGTATTTCTGTGACCTTTCCAGTTGTTGTAGATGTCTTGTGAGGTACATACCAAAAGGGGCATTGTACTCTATAATGGGTCTAATGAGTGATGAGTAGAAGGGAACAATTACCTCTTTTTTCCTGGATGAGAAATCTTTTGTGATGAGGTGTGCCACGTAGAAGGATTTCCTGACTACTTTGGCAATGTGATTATCAAAGGAGAGACTACTGTCCAACTGTCTCCCAAGGTCTCTTATCACACTTTCAGTGTTAAGTAGACTACCGCCTATGTGGTAGTTCATGGGTACAGAGTTTTTACCAAAAGGGATGACAATGCACTTTTTGGCATTGAGCTTGAGGCCGTGGCTTTGACACCAGGCATCTGTCTCAGTGAGGCTTTTTTATAGGATGTCCAGATCATTAAGAGTTTTGAGTAAGGCTTCTAGTTTGCAGTCATCTGCAAACTTTGTTAGCCAAAGACCTTCTGTGTTAGCCTGTACTTCAGAGAAGTAGATACTAAACAGGAGAAGACCTAGGACTGAACTCTGTGGTACTCCACTTGTCACTGGTCTGAAGTTGGATATAGAGTCTGCTATTTTCACAGTGTGGGTTCTGTCAGTGAGCCAGTTGGCAGCCCATCTTGTGACATAGGGATTTATACCTAGTTTAGTGAGTTTGTCTATAATTCCAGAGTGGGGGATGGTGTTGAAAGCCTTGGGGAGATCTAGATAGGCTGTGTGAACCACCTTATCCTCATCTATGGCTTTGGTGAGCTTCAAACCTGAACTGGGTAGGATCCAGAGTTTGGAGATTACCAGTGTCATTGTTTATAAGTTCCATGATGATATGCTCCATAGCCTTTTAGACCAGGCTCATCAGGCTAATGGGGCGGTAGTTCCTGGGGTCTGTGGTGGCTCCCCCTTTGTGGAGTGGGATAACCATTGCTGTGCACCATTCAGTGGGCACAAAGCCTGAGGTGAGGCTATGATTGAACATGGTACTTAGGTGGGATGCTGGTTCATTCTGTAATTTATGTAGATCGCAGCCTGGGATGTTGTCAGCTCCCATGGATGCTGTGTTCTTGGCTTTGGAGAGTGTGGTTTTTACATGTGCATCTGTGATTACAGGTACTTTGCATTCTTCTGGTATAGAGATGGGCCCTTTAGGGGATGAGAGAGGGGTAAAGTTAGCACTGAACCTATCTGCCAGGATGTTGACAGTATCAGTTGGTTCTGTATATTTAGTGCCATTGTGCTGTAACTCAGAGCAGATCTGAGTGTTGCCATTGAGATTCTTAACATAGCTATAGAATGTTTTGTGGTTGTCTTTAGAATCAGTGGCAATTTTGTTTTCGTAACTAGCTTTGGAGGATTTTATGAGGGATCTCAGCTTCTTACTGAGGCTGACCACGGAGTTCCTCCAATCATGGGATTTTACTCTTTTTTGCAACAGTTTCTTTCTTCTGTTGTAGAGTTTGGTTATAGCAGGGGACCACCAGATTGGCTTCCTTTTTTTGGAGGATAGCATCTTGGTTCTGTTAGGGATTGTACGATCCATGCATGCATGCAAGTGCTTATAAAGTGCAATTGTACAGGATTCAGCAGTCATATCTCTATTGTCCGTCAGCATGGGTGTCGTGAAGTTTGCCACTTCTGTCTTAAGAAGCGTGAAGTTGACTTTGGATAAATTGTTTATGGTGGTTTCCCTAATGGGGGGTGGGGGTGGGATGTGGATGTCTAGGGTGATTTGCTTGTGGTTGGATCTGACCAACGAGGATTTGACCTCTGTTGTGGTAAACCGGTTGCCCATGTTGGTAATGACCAGGTCTAGGATATTACTGCCCCTGATGTGGGTGTGGATAAGTCGATCTAAGGCATTGGAATTTATGAATTCCAGAAAAAGTTGAGCACAAGAGTTGGTTCAAGAGTAGTTTTCCCAGTTAATGGTGGGGTAGTTGAAATCACCCATTATGAGGGTGTTAGGTTGTATCCTAATATTTTCCAGTATATCAAGAAATGAGGAGTGGGAATCCTGAGGCATGGTGGGGGATCTGTAGCAAGCTACAATTTGCATTGCCGTCTTGCCCAGAGTTAGTTGCACTTGGATAATCTCAGATGCATTATGCTGAGCTACTAGCCTGGAGGTGTGGATATCCTTAATGAAAATGGACACACCTCCATCTTCAGTGATTTGGTCCAGGTTAGGTTGTCGAAAGGTGTGGTATGAAATATAGCCTGGTAATGCAGGGGTGCTCTCTGGAGCCTTGATCCAGGTCTCCGTCACTGCAGAGATGTCGATGTTCCCCATTTTAAGGAGTGCCTTGAGTGAGTGCATTTTGAGGTTTAGACTTCTAGCATTAAGTAGCATTACCCTCAGATTTTGCTTGCTTGTACCTGTTACGGTGGTGAATTTGTCATTTGAATCTTGCCTAAAAAAGGCACTATAGGGGTGGCAATAGCCTTAGCCAGTATCCGGAATCCCAAGGGCGACAGGTGCAGGCCATCTCTGGCAAAGCATCGTGGTTTGTTGATCATGTCATCTCAGGCAGACAGATAATGGATCCCCTTAGAATGACACAAGAAGCTTAGCCAATTGTTGAATCAATCATTTTGTCCTTGTACTGTGGTATCATTCTGGGTGTTGGCAGGATGCTACTCAGGGCTAGGGTCACACCTGCCTGGGCTACAAGATCAGAAGGCTCCTCCATGTCCCTTTTCATGTAGTCCAGGGAGGTACATCTCAGGTCATTCACACCAACATGGAGAATGACAGAGTCATATTTGTACTTGCTGTGGAGTGACCTGAGTGCATACGTTATGTGGCAGATCCTGGCAACTGACAGGCAGGTCCATATTCTGTCATCTTATAATTATTAATTTCAGTCATCCTCTCCTTGTCTATCTAGGCTAGCTAATTTCCCCTAGCTATCCACTTCTCTCCATTTCTGGAATATCCAATTTTACCCAGCTCATACATAGGATCATAGGTTCATAGGTAGGTACTAGGCTATCGGCCCAAGGGCCTATGCAAGCCTAGCCAACAAGGTTCCCTGACTTATGCCACCCAAGAAAGTTATTTTCCTGTGCTACTGACGAGCTACACATCCAGCTACCATCCACCCACCACTGTACTTCCACTGGATTCCATCCCCTTCACCCTTCATGTTGAGCTGTCTCTTAGTAGTGCTGATTCCCTTTTAATGTTTCTGAGATATGTATATGTCATTATGGGAAACAACCGCAAGAAAAGTTAAGTGTTTTCATCCCCCATAAAATTACATGAGACTTCTTCAGAAGAAGTCACATGTAATTTTATGGGGAATGAAAGCGCTTAACATTTCTTGTGGTTGTATTCAATAAAGAGACCTGCTTCTATTTGAAGTTCTGTCTTTGGCTGCATTTCTTGTTCTTTTGGATTCTTATTGTGTGTTCCTGGTTCTCTAGTCATATGTATATGTCATCTCTCCAAGCCACTTTTTCCTTTCCCTTTTCCTGTTTTTTATAAACACTCATGGGTGGTACAGTGGTGCAGTGGTTAGGGCAACTGCCTCACATTTCTTAGTTCTCCAGTTTAATTCTTGGCAGAGGTACCTTCTCTGTTGAATATTCACATCCTTCATGATGTCTGTGTAGGTTTTCCTCAGGTGCTCCTGTTTCCTCCTGCATTGTAAAGAAGTGAAGTAAATGAATTCAGAAACCTCCAAATTTCTCTATAGATGAGTGTGTGTGTGTGTGTGTGTGTGTGTGTGTGTGTGTGTGTGTGTGTGTGTGTGTGTGTGTGTGTGTGTGTGTGTGTCTACAAATACACGAAGGGGCTGACACCTGGCCAGAATTAATACGGTCTGCATACATGCATACATGGGTAAGGCAAATGCGCAAGCTGTGCCAATACCTTGATATGTAAATGCAATAGCTGCGAACAAGTGGTAGTGTTTTTGAAACTTCTTAAACCTCTTAAGAAATGCCCACCTAAACTTCTCAGAATTGAAGGTGTGTAAAGTCAGGTAAGAAAAAGGATGTGAGAAAATATAACACTTGTGCATAGCTGCTGTAAGTTTTTGAGTGCATTTGTACATTTTTGCCAGTTAACAGATAGCATCAAGGTTCACTAGTATCACAGGAAGTTATGGCTAGAAGTTGCATGAACTGTAAATCAGCGCCACTGGCCAGCAACATAGAGCAACATGTATAGATTTTTCTTCCATTGTGAATGTATCCTTAAGAAAGAGGGAAGACCGGAAAAAAAGAGAGAGAGAGAAAAATAGCAGGTAACAAAAACACACAGGAAGTTATTCAGACGGTTGTGTTGAAGGAGGCAGGAGAACATGAGTATTTTGTTTGGCTTGTGTATATAAATTTTTTAAAAATCCTTTTATTAACAATTTTTAATAATACAATACAAAATGGTAACAGACAATGCACAACCAAAACAATAAAAGTAATATAGACTTATATACACCAAACAACTATTTACAGATACACCTTCCCCGGGACTCATGAAGCTCAGCGCAATGCCGGTGTTAGGCTTGCGCCGACCATGTGGCGTGAAGATGGCACAGTAGTACCAAATGCATATTAATGAAGGCACGCTGCCGCCACAGCCATGTGCATAGGAAATGAGCGTGAGTGCATAGGGAGTGTCGAAGTGCCACATGGAGGCGTGGAAATGTCAGCTGTCGGTATGCAACCTAAAATGCTTGCATATAACAATTTGCATGCAATAGTAATCACATCTGTCAGTGTCCATGGATACTGAAATGTATGCAAAGCATGCAAAACAGTTCCTGCAAATACAAAATGAAGAAGCAAACACAAATGCACGGTAGGGAATAATGGGTCTCCATCCCTCGAACAAATGACATTGAAAATCGTGTGCCCGTATTCCAATGCAGTGTAGATAGTTATACCAAGTGGAAGTGAAACACATCATGTTAGCGCACCGCCAATAGCTATGTCCAGCCCAATGGTCAGGGTCACCAGTTGTCCCACATCATGAGGGAGAGTACACAGCTGGGCAGATGTGTCCATAACAAAACCACGATAAATGTAAATATCTAGTGACCGTATAACAGGATTATATCCCACAATGCATGTAATAGTCACATACAATAGGTATGTCCGTATTTAACATACCATATGTGAGAAGAAATAGAATAATCAGGAAAAAGAAACAGAAGGAGCATATAAACTGCTACAACAATAAGGCAACATGTAGGCTTAAAGGAACAGTGTTATACACAGCATTGACTGTGGGTATGTGTTGTCCAGTACAATCAGATATGTGTCCGGAATATATCCCATCCTGGACATAGGAAAAGGTGGCATCCTACCAATGATCAGAGCAGTCAACCAAAATCCGCACATATGTGGTCCAAGCCGTACTTGTCAGAATGTGTCACAGTTGAACGGGTATTACCCGAGTGTACCAACCATGTCATGAAAGTTAAGTATGGGCGTGGACCTTTGTGCATGATGTATAGCATGTGGAAGGTGAAACATGCCAGGGTAGTCCACACAACCATACAGGTACCTGACATATGTAGTGTATGTAATGTGTTACCTTGACCGTGTCATGGGCCATCAACCAAAACAGTGATGGATGGAGTGTCAGGAATACGTGTGTGTGGGGGATGGGTAACGGTATAATCCTCAAAGGCGAGACTGTGTCATATGCAGAATAGGTGAACTGGAGGTGTATGAGGGAGCAGCGAGTGAATCAGAAAGAAACACAAAGAACATGCATACACATCTGCAATACAACCTGACAGGCCATACTGTAGAACACAATCCCACAAACATATGAATATTAAAATGTGCGATACAAACGTACAGAAATGTCATGGCACATACCCACAGATTGGTCCTGATGGAACCAGTCAATTCAAATGCAACACACCTGGATGCATAATGGAATACCCATCATCCCCTCCACAGCACACAACCTGATGGAACCAGTCAATTCAAATGCAACACACCTGGATGCATAATGGAATACCCATCATCACCTCCACAGCACACAACCTGCCCCATACCTGAACGTCCACCAAATCCAACCATACTTGGCCTACTAGCTTGGCGCAGCCACATCTACACATAGTGACCACTACTCATATGTAGTAGGCAGTGTCACCCTAGGCAGTTTCAGGATTGCAAACTATGTATCCCTTGCATGTAAAACCTCCAACACATTTTCGTAAAAACAAAAGAATGGTCGGTATTGGTGATGTTAAATTTTTGGATATCCCTCATGGGATAAGTAACTTGTGTAAACATCAGAATGGGTATCAAGATATGATGTTCAGTCCTGTAGACATCTGGACACAAGTTGGAATGTGCAGTAGTGGGGCACGAGACTGTCCAGCCCTAGATGGTCATGCAGAACCTACTACCCAGGATCAAACTCCTGCTCATGACGCACGTATCCCGACATGAATAATCGAGAGAATATATTGCACACATTCGCATAGTGGCACTTGGAAATAGGGTGATGAAGGCACTGACGTCAATAGGATACCCCTTGATCCATTGTGTGAGGGACAGTCACTGTGTGGGTAGGTGTGTCCTGACCAACAATGATACAATGCCAAATGTCCTGTGATTGTAGGAAATAACTATATACCATACTGCATGTAATGGTTGCCTAAAGCGGTCATGTCAGGATAGAAAATATGTAATTCGTATAAGAAACAGACTAACAACTAAAGTGCTAAAGGTATAGGCTTTCAGCTAGGAAAATAATTAATATTCTAAACCTGCACTGACCATGGGTATGTGTTGGCCTAAACAATCTGGTGTCCCCAGAATATATCCCAACCTGTACATATGACAATGTGTCATATGTACATATGACAATGTGTCAACCCTACCAATGGTCAGAGCATTCACACAATAACTGGCCAGCCTCTTAATCACTCACAAAGCCAGTGACCTTTGGAGGAAAGGTGTTGAATGAGAATGACTAATTACAACAATTAAGAGTAATAGATGCATTTAACTGCAGAAAATTAGTAGTAATATGAATCTGTCAACATGTTCCAAGTTAATAGTACTAATATGGTAGAAGTGTCCATGATTGTCCCTGAGTTATAGCCTTGTCCCTGTCACTGTAGAAACTAGTCCCTGAGTATCACAGAGGTCCGTACACATATGTACACCAACCAACTGTTACATTTGTTGACAGGACTATTGCATACCTGTAATGAATTTATAACTGATGTCCAGAATAATATTCATTGTATATATAAATTAATGGTATAGTCAAATGGGAAGGGAAACATGTGGAACACCCCCCCACCCTGTATTATGTAGTGGAACCACAACCCACCCTATATTATGTAGTGCCAACCGAATAATGTGGTCAGAGATACCCAAACACCTGCATCTGTAAACACAGGTAGAATGTTAAAATCTGGACTAACTCCGTCCATGTGCCACAGCTGATATTTGAACAGCTATAGGGCAGTGCTAATCACCAGTCGGACAAGCCTAAACCCAAACCAGCACATGAACAACCTGAGAATAAAACACACGTATGTGCAAGGACTATAAGCGTAGGGCTCTGAATATCCTTGGAGTGAGTAGACATGCAGCACGGGTCCAAAGCAGTAGGAAATAGGGAATGTCAGAAGTGTAGTACAGTGGTTTTCCCAGCAGGAGAATGGATGCCTGCTGTGTAAGTGAAGTGGTGAGGTGTATGTCAGAGTAGCTATGAACCATGGGTATACATATAAATGAGGCAGAACAACAATAGTGTAGTGGTTAGAGCATCCGCCTAACGTAAAGGCATTCCTGGTTCAAGTACGACTATAGCACATATTAATTTATTGTGTAATGAATGTCTCTGTGCTGTAAAGCCAACATTTATACATGTAAAGGTGACCGCGTGTCTCGCATGGGGCCGTTAACCGGATTCCATCAATCAAAGTGGTACTTTCATAAGGAATAAGGCACATGTAATCACAAAGAAGTGGCAGTAAACATATGTAACTCAGAATAAGTAAATGCAAGTGCGTCTGCACGGGTGTATGCAGCTTGTACCATAGCAAATGTATGCTGTCTTGTACAGCTGTAACTTTTATATATATAGAAATATAGATAGATAGATAGATAGATAGATAGATAGATAGATAGATAGATAGATAGATAGATAGATAGATAGATGTGTGTGTATAGATAAATATCCACAGACATAACAGAAATATGCAATTATATATCAATATATATATATATATATATTTATAGAATGAAGGCCGAAAGACCAAAGCAAACATAAGCGTTGTGAAGGGAATCTAGAGCAAGTAAGGTATTATAAAGTGCTTGCAGCGTATGTCAGATAAAGCTGCACAAGAGTGAGTAGAGCACCGCTATTCACACCAGAGGCAGGGTTATACCAGTGGCCATAACATCGTTGAAGTGCTACGTCAACATTATACACAGACGGAATGTAGTACATGTTGCAACCACCTACACTTGTAACCCACAAATCGTTCGTAATCAGTAACACCAGGAAAGGCACGTATGTGCAAATATGAATGGATGGGAACCCTGTGAATACACGAGGCGGTACAAAATATGTGTAGGGCCCCAATGCTCTGGAGAGGGCAATGTGTAAAGGTCTGTCATGGCTGTGTTATCAGGTGGATAATGGCTGTTATGCGTGGAAACTCAACACGGGTTTGCTGGAGAAACTATGGATATGCGATTATGGACACAGGAGTGCTAGGGTATGTTGCGCCGGTAGCAATGGAGCAGCCCGTGGAGGTCAGCTAGTACATAGGTGCGATTCCCAGATAGAGCGTCATCTGCGTGGAGACATGCGTGAATGGGCGTATCGTCATCGGACATTGTGCGTCAGGGCTGGCAGCCCGGCATGTAAAACCTATCTGCCAACCATGAGCGGAACGGAGTTCTGCTGTGACAACCCCAAACCGGGAAAAGCAGAAAGACACAACTACATGCAGACATCAATATATTGACATACAATCTCAGTAACACAAACACTCTATTAACATTAGTAATATGAATGTGCACAGAAACAAACACAGTAGCAGGAATAATAGGCTGTGCATACGAGTAATAGGTCGATTGACACTGTATCACATCACACTTATCAGTGGCACCCCAGACATGAAAAACGTGCGACATCTGTCCGCTGTATAGTGTGCAGTATACTGATCACAAGTTCACCGGAGTGAAGTGTCAGTGTCATAATGACTAAGGCAATAGTATGCTGCTGCAGTAGAGATAAAACCCAATACGCATGTGTAAGTATCTATGTCCGGGAAATGTATAGGATAACTAACGCACAGATGTATATATAGATAAAAGTACATATATATATATATATATATATATATATATATATATATATATATATATATATATATATATATATATATATATATATATATATATATATATGACAGTTCATTTGACTCACACTCTTTTGGCAGTTCATTTGGGCTGTGCCCCCACACCCCTAACTATATATATCAACTCCAGATTTGCACAACATTGGGAAGGGGGCAAATTGTCGCACCAAAAAATGAACTGTCCAGGAAATGGTGTCAATCAAATGATATATATATATATATATATATATACATATATATATATATATATATATATATATATATATATATATATATATATATACATATATATATATATATATATATATATATATATATATATATATATATATATAAATAGATAGATATATATACACATACAACAGGTATTGATATATACACATACATACAAAACAAATATATATGTCATTGTAGATATACACATGTACATAACTAGGTTACTTTACAGCAAATATTTACAGACTGGGCATATGTGACTGGGAGGTCCAATAAATAAACGTTGTACCCCCCAGACCGCCCAGCTAGGCCGGTCAGACATACAGACAGGCAATAAAGATAAATACACTGCTGCTGTCCAAAACACCGGCAGGAAAGTACCAGTGGGAGAGATTTGCAAGGTCTACACTTTAAACATGGATAACGGTGTCCCTTGCAGGACCCCAAAAATTCACTGTGCGTGTGAACCCGTTGTCATCGATGTGAGCAGGATGTAGGTGTACATGGAACAGGAGGTTGTGCAAGTGTGATAATACATGGGCTGACAAAACGTACATGTGTCCCAAGATGGGGAGAGTGGGCAATGTGTAGGGGTGTGATCATACCCCAGCTGCGCTCACAGTAAGTATTTGTCATGAGTGCTGTAGAGGGGTGCCAGGTAGGTGAACCATGGGTATGCAATAATGGGCTTAAGTGTGCAGGTGCTGGTTGGCAGAGATGTAGTAGGCCCGCCCAGTGTAAGTCATTAATATTCCTATGTGGGCATAGCAGATGCCTATACCTCCCAAACCTGAGGAGCACATCTTCCGGATAGTCTGCAAACCATCAGGGAAATACACAGAGACCAAATGAGTGCCGTGTACCCGATTAGCATGGACGTCCAAAGTTATGAATCAGAATGTAACAAAGTCCAACTAAACACTTCCAGAACTAGTGATATTAGGTGGACAGGTGGCGGAATACAGGTAATGACAGATGACAACATGTATGAGTCATAAACAGCATGTACCTCATCAAACATGAATGAATACGTATGCTCTGTGACTGTCAATGTGTCTGGTTAATAGAACCAATCATCTAAATGTGTCCCACAGGGTGTTATGCAGTGTTCCTGATATAGTGTTCATTCTCCTCCATTGGTATGTGAGGTCTGCTAGTGACGGAAAGTGCATAATTTGCTGATCACCTTAGGTAGATGATAGCATAATAGATGAGGTTTACCACCCATACGCCTTTGAGGGACACACCCGTCTGGGCAGTTGTGTCCTGCAAAATGAATGTTATGGCACATGGCCTGTGAGTTCGGGAAAGGAGGCCATATATTGTGTGTAGTGGTGTCAGAAATTAATTTGTTGTATCAGAAACAGCTACATGTAATAGGAAACAGTATTAGCAACTATAATGCTACAAGAATAACCTTAACGTATGCAAACCATTGAAGTAGTCAGTTTACTACTGGCTGTGGGTATGTGTTGCCTTGACACATGTGATAGCTCTACATATAGGATCTATAGGGCCGCCACCATTCTGAATGGACAAAGTGGGACCTGCTCTGTAGAAATGTCAGACATACCAGGGCAGAACATACCTACAGCCATGCATAGTACAGAAATATACATATCAGCACAAATCAAAGCGTAGTCTAGCAGCAGTAACGTTGCTTATGCTACTACATATAACATATCAACATGTCAGGTATACAAGACCTGTAACAAGCAACCACTACAGACATGTAGAATATGAGAATGTCCCTAATCAGGATAGCTGCAATGGATAGAGTATTGTCACATCACATATGCCTAATGAGGGACTGTCCCATGCAAAGTGGGAAAGGTGTTACTCCTACAGTCTGCCGTTGTGCAATCTGAAAGGTGGAAAACGTACAGTAGGTATGCGGTAGCATGACTCAGCGGACAGCTGCGTTAACAAAATAACATTCACATTTCAGCATTGCAGAGTATCTGCTCCCATGTATCAGGCAAATGGGAGCAGATCGTATGAGGAACATGCATATAATATGATTACGTCACTGGACAGGCTGCCGAGTCCGTACAGTCGACCGCCTGCCGTCACCAAATTACATACCCGATACTGTAGTCATGTAGTCCGATGTAATACGCATCACAAAGGATCGCACACACCCAGCGTGAGTGACAAATGTAAGCACAAATGTCGGTGAGCGAGCGGCTGTAAGCGTATTTGTCTGCCAGTATGCCAGTAGTGCACTGTCAAAGAAATGTGGAGTCTAAACGGGTATAAGGTGCTGTAACCAGAGGTCAGCAGTGCTTAACACTGTGCAAACCCACTCACAACTGCTCCCACCTGCTAGAATGTGCCTTACCCAGTCCGTATACAAATGTGTTGGTCTGTCCGCAAACAAAGAACCGTCCTATTCACGTGTTGGTAGCAGTACCCTGTGCACATAGCTCATGTGAATTAACAATAGACCATGGCATATGTACAGACAATAGACCACACACACACCATATAGCACAGTCATCCAACAGTATAGCAATGTACTGGCAGATATGTCCGGACCACTGGTGTATGCATGCCTGGACATCCTGTGTTTCAGTGTGTGAGCATGCCCAGTATGACTGTTACGCATGTTGTCGACCGACATTACTGTCATACCATCATGTGTGTAACTGTATCGCATGTGTCACATGTCCAGATAGTCAGTACTGTGTTGCCGACCCCTCCGTTCTACACAGACAGGTGTCATCCTGTGTCTGCAGGGTAGCTAATGGTCATGTGGCATTGACAGTTGCTACATGTCTGCATAGCATGGGGGGACATCCAACCGCATCCACAGTCCAACACAACACCGTGGGTGGTGCACATGTGTGGCTCTGCCCCATGCTTTTCCTGCTGCAACTATTACTGCAGGATCAGATTGTGTAGCATAGCAAATACCATAACAAATTGTGCACATGTAGCTAGTGAATACTGCAGGGCTCCGCCGGATGTGTCCGGATACCAGAACCATGACCTGAGCATCCCAAACACATGCTCAATTATATGTCTTGCCTGTGCATCCGCCACATTATGGTGTGAGTGTTCAGGTGTGTGTGCATTGCTGATGGGTGTCATCAGCCAAGACACCAGTGGTTACCCAGCATCTTCCACTAGGAGACTGTAGGGGATGTCCATATTGGCAAAGGTGTGGTACAGCTGTGTCAGAAGCCATATATCGGAATCATCATAGCTTCCAGGGCAGACAGCACACTCATTCAATCTAATGCCCTGGCCATTCCATATGGCCTAGCTGTTGGAGGGTATGCCCCTGCAGTGAATGTAGGCCCTACCCTGCTCATCGGGTGGTGCTTTGATGTGTACGTGTGTGCAGGCTATAGCATGCAGTACCCCAGGGTAGTCATCCATGTGGTTGAAGAGATGCATATTGCTGGTCTACTAATCACGTGTGTTGAGGACATGTACGTGCTCACTAGCATGTGTTGACATGGCGTCTGTGAACTGGTGCAATACTCTGGATGCAGATGCCTGTGAGATCCCCATGATATCCCCAGTTGTGCTGTGTGAGGTACCTGTGGCTAGTATACCTAGGCCAACACATACCGTGGTATCCACTGTGATGAGTTTCCCTCGGCCTGTTTGATGTGTCAGGTGTGGCAGGCACAGGTCAACAAGCCACTGTAGGAGGTCTCTGTCCACCCCATAGTGCTCCACCATCCCCAGCTCATGTAGTTCCTGGTAAGTCACCCTGGGTCTATAAAGTCTTATGTCACCCCAGTAAGGGTTGTTCGGCAGCATACATATCTTCACTGCCCTCAGCCTCCTGCACATGTTGGTTTATGTTGCCTGCTGCAGCCCTTCTCATTTGGGTGGACTGTGTTGTGAAATGTCCCTGCAGGTATACACCGGTGGTGTAGAGTGCGGAAGAAACCTGTGTGTATGCTGCTTGTTCACATTACCGTACTGTTCAGGTGTGGGCTGGCCATGTCATCTGCTGATTGTGCTGATCATCACCTGTTTGTGCAGCCTGTACACCCTGACTACCCCACTACTGCTTTTGTCCCTCCCAATTTCACCAGGCAGGTATAGACACAGCCCTAGCTTAGGCGTGCTAAGGTAGGAGCACTCCAGAGGCACAGTTCTGTAATGTACGCACAGTATGCCTGACCACTCTACCATGCTGTCAACTATATTCGAGCCCTGCACCCGGCTAACTACACACATACACTCCAGGGATCTGCATCACACCCTGGGGATAAATGGGATACACTATTGTCAACCTCATCTGCATAGTATAGTCTTCGAATGAATAGTTATATGACCCATACCAAACCTCGAAATTAGTAACCACTGCTTAGTGTCACTCAGATCCGTACACAGCTGGTAACAGGTGCCTTAGTATCACCATATTCGATGTCCCATGGTCTTTCCAGCAACAAAATAACCGGTGTCTACACAACTACAACCCGGGACCCTGCACACAACAGATGATGTGCATTACCACTACGCCATGGCAGATATACATACATCCGTGGTTACCACGTACAGATCATCCGGCACAAACATTCAATAGTGCTGATGTCCGCAGACATATATGTTTATATCTATGTCTATCTCTCTATATCTACATATATAATATATGTTATATGTATACATATATACATAGATATATATGTGTATATATATATATATATATATATATATATATATATATATATATATAGATACATACATACACACATATACATGTACACACATATGCAGATATTGCATTTATATCACAACAGCGGACCACATGACAGCAAAGTATTAGACAGGAATGAAAAGGAAACTACATGCCACCTGCATCATGTAGTGTTGTTACTATCAAGGCATGTGTGTTTTGTTGCTTCACATGGGTCAGACTGTATTAAGGGTAAGAGAAGGGCTGCTAACATTTACTCACCAGACCTATTGGCGAATGTATGTGTTGACAACCCAGTGTCTTGGCAGAATATGCGGGCTGTGGGCACTATATAGGTCAGCAACAAAACACACTGAACCCATCCCGCATCTAGCCACCCACAGATACCAACACATGGGGTATAACTGCCAAAGACACACACCTGCTATGCCTTGGAATCGAACACCTACCTGTCTAGTCTACCACACTATAGCATTATGCAGTAACAGAACGCGTTACCGAGTTTCAGCATCACAGCACTCCCAGAGGCATACTTCTGGGTGGATGACATCATCAGCAAAGGTAAAGACGCCGATAGGGAGTGTACTGAGAGTGAGCTGTCTAAAAACATCATTCTGTTCCCAGGCAGCTGGAAACACACACACACATACACACACACACACACACACACACACACACACACGCGCGCGCGCGTGGCAGGGCTGGGAGTCGAACATACACCTAACTACCTTATCACACTACAGCATTACGCAGTCACAGAACGTGCTACCGAGATTACTGGAATATGGCATTCCCAGAGGCATACTTCTAGGTGGATGACATCATCAGCAAAGGCAAAGACGCCGATAGGGAATGTATGGAGAGTGAGCAGTCTAAAAGCATTACTCTGTCCCCAAGCAGCTGGAAACGCACAGAAACACACACACGGCAGGGCTGGGAATCGAACATACACCTAACTACCTTATCACACTACAGCATTACACAGTTACAGAACATGCTACCAAGATTATTGGAACACAGCACTCCCAGAGGCATACTTCTAGGTAGATGACATCATCAACAAAGGCAAAGACGCTGATAGGGAATGTATGGAGAGTGAGCAGTCTAAAAGCATTACTCTGTCCCCAGGCAGCTGGAAACACACAGACACACACACACTTGGCAGGGTTGGGAGTCGAACATACACCTAGGGAGTTGAACATACACTTAACTACCTTATCACACTACAGCATTATGCAATTACAGAATGCGCTACCAAGATTACTGGATCACAGCACTCCCAGAGGCATACTTCTAGGTGGATGACATCATCAGCAAAGGCAAAGATGCATTACTCTGTCCCCAGACAGCTGGAAACACACAGGCACACACACACACACACACACACACACACACTCGGCAGGACTGGGAGTCGAACATACACCTGACTACCTTACCACCCTACAGCATTTCGCAGTTACAGAACATGCTACCGAGATTACTGGAACACACCACTCCCCACACATACTTCTAGGTGGATGACATTATCAGCAAAGGCAAAGACGCCAACAGGGAATGCATGGAGAGTGTGCAGTCTAAAAGCATTACTCTGGCCTCAGGCAACTGGAAACACACAGACACACACACACACACACACACAATTGGTAGGGCTGGGAGTCGAACATACACCTAACTACCTTATCACACTACAGCATTTCGCAGTTACAGAACGCGCTACTGAGATTACTAGAACACAGCACTCCCAGAGGCATACTTCTAGGTGGATGACATCATCAGCAAAGGCAAAGACGCCATTAGGGAATGTATGGAGAGTGAGCAGCCTAAAAGCATATTACTTTCCCAAGGTAGACGGAGACAAACCCATGGCAGTGGTGTGAGTGGGACAACTGCCTATCTAAGTAGCATGATTACAACACTACATAGATACGAGACATGCCACAGACAGTACACCCTTCAAGACAGTCAACCAGTGTGTTCAATGTAGGAATCCATCCTGATGTAGGGTATGGACATCTGTTGCCTGGATGACCACTATCACTATACAGGATTTCAATGGTCATGCCCATACACAGAGGCACATAACCGACACAAGGTGTCACTGGGCATGCTCACACAGTAGCACATGTCTGTTTGGAATGTACTGTGTGTCCATCTACACAACGGCATACTGGGCATGCACACACACTGAATAGTAGTGAAGGGCTGTCTTGTATGCACACAGATTATAAACATGGAAGGGCACAGTGTGTCGATAGTGAACATTGTTAGCACGAGCACTGCACTACATATATCAGTGCTAGATGTGTAGTGTTCGTAATCACAGCTGACAATCCAGATCCAACAATGGGGAATGATCCGGGA